>NC_092857.1:69294191-69569191 GCF_039878825.1 Excalfactoria chinensis | reverse complement strand
AGAGAATATTAAGAAGCAAGAAAAAACAAAGTCATCTGAAAGAAATAGGAGAAGCAAGGCAAAGATTTGAAGTCTGTTAACTGCTAAGAACTCTATTTTTCAACCTAGGTAGAAAAAACATTATTTGCAGCATTAATTATGGCAAGCATTTGCTATAATCCTTAAAATGTACTCAGAAAGAGGCTCCAAGCTCTTCTGTAGAAGTAGACAGATAACAGTGACTATGCCTATATTCTCCAAGGTACACCTTATTCCTACAAATATCCATGCACGACTAATGAAACCAATACAACCAATGAACACGCTCTTGGAACTGTCCTGAATTCCACAGTTTAAGAACATGCAAGTTGTCACTTCTAAAAGCCTCACTAACAAATGAAGAAACTTCTACCTCTGAAGTGTGAAGATAACTTTCCATTCCGTGTATCAAAAAAACCCAGTTAAGTACAACTATGCCAAGTACATGGTCTGCTTAGGACTTAATGTACTTCTTGGGGATTCCTCCTTTGCACAGTTGTTTTTACTTCTAACGTTAGTAAGTTAGATGCATTATAGAAGACTATCTTCAACCACAAGGACATCATGTCTCATTTATTCCCCGAGGGTTAAACCCTTCCATTGCTTTAACTAAAAGGCTGAACTCCATACACAGTAAGTATTGACATTATGGTAGAAAGAAAGAAATTAATATCATTAAGAAGCTGGAAGAAATTCACACCTTCTCCTGCAGTGCCACTGAATTTGAAATAAATGAATGCTCTTCCCACTTTTAAGATGATGATGGTGAAGAGATGATGCAAAGATGGAAGTGAAGAACTTGAAAAAACTTGATTTACATGGTAATCCTACACTTACCTTTTTTAGCAGCTACTGTTTTACTTAGAATTTTCTCTGTTTGCTTTGAGGCGAAAGGTGATGAGAAAACAGGAGTAGAATCCTCCTCATCACTGTCCAATTTTGTTGTATCTATAACCACAGAGTATGTTCAGAATAAGATTTGTTCACTGCGTATTTTAAATCATCCTTATCGGTTACAGTCAAGATCAATCTCACAGATACACCTTTCTGATACTACAGATAGGCTACGTGTGTACCATGTGCCTACAATACAAGCCATGTTCCTCTAAGGAACAGAACCTCTTATTTCTTTTCCCCTGCATAAATCCCAATATCATTACTCTTAAGACTACTGCATTAAGTTTCAATTTATGACATAAAACCCCGTACGTATTCTGTAAAAACAGCTAATGTTTAACTTGAGCATTGAATACCTCTGCTTTTAATTTCCACATATGCTGAAAGTAATACAGAAGTGCTTTGAAGTATTTCTACACATCTCTTTAAGAAAGAAAATCAGATGAAATTCTTATTGTGGAATATTTCTTTACAACTCTTTAAAACTGCGTGAAAGGAGGTTGTGGCGAGGTGGGGGTTGGTCTCCTCTCCCAGGTAACTAGAGACTGGATGACAGGGAATGGCTTCAAGATGCACCAGAGGAGGTTCAGTTTGGATATGAGCAAAAACCTCTTCTCTTCTTTTTTTAGTAATTTCTACTCTAGTATTTTGGATAAGGTGAAAGATTTCTGGATCAAGTTACACAATCTTTCACAGCAACTCTTGGTCTTGTCATTAAGGGCTTTTTCACAAACATCACAGTGAAGAGAATAAAACGCAAGTTATCTGCAGCAGATAATGTCCTTAAGGAGTGCTGCAGTCCAAGGAAAACACAGGTTAGCAGTTTAAACTTTCTGCCTCAGTACACGTTTCACAAAAGCTGGAGTACCTGCAGCTCTCCTAAG
The DNA here is from genome assembly GCF_039878825.1 of Excalfactoria chinensis. Taxonomy (NCBI): domain Eukaryota; kingdom Metazoa; phylum Chordata; class Aves; order Galliformes; family Phasianidae; genus Excalfactoria; species Excalfactoria chinensis. Next base: position 69,567,392 of record NC_092857.1, on the reverse strand, counting down.
CAGCGAGTCTCTTGGAATAATCACAGGCTCACTCTCTTCTAAATCTCTTTCAGACTTGGATTCATCATCTGACCAGGGGTTTCGTTTCTTCACTTGTTTTGCACTGGATTTTGTAGGTGATGGCGCTCTTCTTACTCTAGTACCTGTAACAAGTTAAAGCATCTCTAACAGTCAGGGGAAAAAAAAACACAACTTCTGCCTTTTCTAATTGTTTATGTTGCATAATCTTAGCATAGTTTATCCTGAAATGTTTTCTTTAAACATTATAAGTTTTGTTTTACTCCCTAAAGGAAAAATTAAGAACGTGATGAAAATTTCATATGGAGGTTAACCAGCTGCTGCTGCCAAACAAATTCGCTCTAAGACAGAAAAGTAGAGAAGTCTCTAATTTGAAGTTATAGCTCCTGAGCAGTCAAATTATTGTTTTTAAAAGGTTACTGGAGCTTTTCAGGACAGGACAAGATCAGTTTTCCATTATTCAGAGAATTGGGGCAGGTAAGGTTACTGGACAAATCCATTAACACGCAAAGCAGAGGATACACTGTTGGAGGTGGTACAATACAATTGCAGGGCAAGCTCAGCTAAAGCTGGACTAATTGACTCTGGCTCAACACTAATGAGGGTGGTCATAACCGTACTCAGGGTGCTTCTCTATTTATGGGGGTTATCTATTCATACTCAGATCTTCTCTTTATTCCTTTAGCTTTCTGTTTTGTTACTGCCTGTCATGACTCTCCCCCAATTATCACCGTATTTCTCAAACAGTAATAATAAATTCCTATTAATAGGAAAAAAGTTAACATAGACATTGGTTAGTTTGCCACACCACAGTGTGCATACTTTCTAAAAGTCACCATGACTGAATATGTAAATCGGAAAATAAGTTTGTTTATTCAAGTTCTGCAAGCTGTACTGTACACTGAGACTGAAGTTCGGGGCTTGGTCCTTCAGTGGCAGAGAACATACACGTCATATATTTTCATTTGTACACCATCTAATTATGTAAAAAATAATCTATTTTTTTTCTGCTCACATATTCAACGATTTAGATCCCTCCCCCTCAAAACCATATGTAGAAAGCAGAAGATCCCCATCTCAAGAGAAGCAGAATACTCAACAGAAATTTCAGTAAGTTACTACAACTAGAGAACCATAATAGACGTGTCCGCATGTTTAACTTGAGCATTGAATACCTCTGCTTTTAATTTCCATGTATGCTGAAAGTAATACAGAAGTGTTTTGAAGTATTTCTACACATCTCTTTAAGGAAGAAAATCAGATGAAATTCTTATTGTGGTATATTTCCCTTCTCATAATGTGTGAAAAATACAATTAATGCCAAATTAGTACTCATTCCAGCTTAATGATGACTGCGTAAGGATATCTCACCAGGCTCCTTCTTCTCTCTCTTCACTTTAACGATTTGATCTGCTGGGGCTGCTGTATTCACCGAGTCATCCCCACCACCCGCAGCTTGCGCACCACCAAATTCTTCATCAGATTCCATTTATATTGCTACAGAATCAGCATCACCCTAAAAATATTAACAAGTTGGTCAAAATAAAGTTATACCTTTATATTTCAACAATAAATATGATAAATAAATAACAACCGGTGGCGCACACTGTTAGAACGGCCGCTTGCAACACTGGAGGCCCAGGTTCGAATCCCCCCTGTGGCGCAAGTGGCAGAACTGCCGCTCTGCTACACTAGAGGGCTCGAATCCCAGGAGTTGGACTCGATGATCACTAAGGTCCCTTCCAACTCGCACGATACTGTGATACTGTGATACTGTCATAAACTGCAATACAATTTTTAGCAGAGAATAAATTAAAGTAGACTATTACATTGCCAATTTTAATAGTATTGGAAGGGAAAAAAAAGCAACAAAAACACTCCAGCAATAAGTAGTCATAATAGGCTTTCAAATATAAAATAAGTCCGGCATTAATTTCTTTACACATGAAGTTAGAAAAACATCATACATACATTCAGTACTAATGGGGTCTAACGGGATCTAGTCTTTGGATTTGCATTATCAGCACAGAAAAATATAGCAGTTAAATAATGTCACTATAGCAACAGTTAGTTTACCTTTTTCCTTTTCAGCAGTTTCCTAATGGCAGATGTAATCTGTGGAACTATTCTTCTACTGTCTGATGGAATGAACTCCTCCTCTCTGTCATTTATACCTGGAGAAGCTTTTACTTTAAGCTCATCTAAATCATTGTTATTGTTGGTATCATCAGCATCATCGGCATCGTCTTCTTCTTTTGAGAAGTCAAATGTATACTTGGGCCTCACAGCTAAAAGAAAAATACATTTTTACATACTTCAGTATAGTTATGTTACCACATAAATAAATGCAAGGGGAAGTCACTCAGCAGGGCCTGCCTCAGATTACAAAAGAATTTGAGGGAAAAAAAAAAAAAGTCTTGTTTGAGTCTAGAAGAATAGAGGCACATCATTTAAACTGCTACCAAACATCAGAAGTAGTGCGACCAGCAGGAGCAGGGAGGTGATCTCCCTGTCCCTCTGTACTCAGCTCTGGCCAGATCGCATCTTGAACACCATGTTCAGTTTTGGGTCTTTCACTACATGAAGGAATCCAGGCCCTGAAGCATGTCCAGAGAAGGACAACAAAGCTGTGAGGAGACTGGGGCACACATCTTATGGTTGAGAGAACTGGGATTGTTCAGTCTGCAGAAGAGGAGGCTCATGGGTGATCTGATCACTCTTTACAACTGCGTGAAAGGAGGTTGTGGCGAGGTGGGGGTTGGCCTCCTCTCCCAGGTAACTAGAGACTGGATGAAAGGGAATGGCTTCAAGATGCACCAGAGGAGGTTCAGTTTGGATATGAGCAAAAACCTCTTCTCTTCTTTTTTTAGTAATTTCTACTCTAGTATTTTGGATAAGGTGAAAGATTTCTGGATCAAGTTACACAATCTTTCACAGCAACTCTTGGTCTTGTCATTAAGGGCTTTTTCACAAACATCACAGTGAAGAGAATAAAACGCAAGTTATCTGCAGCAGATAATGTCCTTAAGGAGCGCTGCAGTCCAAGGAAAACACAGGTTAGCAGTTTAAACTTTCTGCCTCAGTACACGTTTCACAAAAGCTGGAGTACCTGCAGCTCTCCTAAGCAGCGAGTCTCTTGGAATAATCACAGGCTCACTCTCTTCTAAATCTCTTTCAGACTTGGATTCATCATCTGACCAGGGGTTTCGTTTCTTCACTTGTTTTGCACTGGATTTTGTAGGTGATGGCGCTCTTCTTACTCTAGTACCTGTAACAAGTTAAAGCATCTCTAACAGTCAGGGGAAAAAAAAACACAACTTCTGCCTTTTCTAATTGTTTATGTTGCATAATCTTAGCATAGTTTATCCTGAAATGTTTTCTTTAAACATTATAAGTTTTGTTTTACTCCCTAAAGGAAAAATTAAGAACGTGATGAAAATTTCATATAGAGGTTAACCAGCTGCTGCTGCCAAACAAATTCGCTCTAAGACAGAAAAGTAGAGAAGTCTCTAATTTGAAGTTATAGCTCCTGAGCAGTCAAATTATTGTTTTTAAAAGGTTACTGGAGCTTTTCAGGACAGGACAAGATCAGTTTTCCATTATTTAGAGAATTGGGGCAGGTAAGGTTACTGGTTTACCTTTTGCCTTTTCAGCAGTTTCCAACCGGCGTCAGCTTTCAAGGCAGATGTAATCTGTGGAACTATTCTTCTACGAAATGGTGATGGCATGGTCTCTTCCAACTGTAGCTTCTTCATCTTGGGTTTACCAAATTCACCTTTTATTGGCTTGCCAATCATGCCTGTCAGAATGTCATCTCTTTCCTGTGCTTCTACTTTCTAACAAAAAACCAGGGGCGAGTGGGAAACATGTTCATTTTCAGTAAAGGCAAAACATGGTACTTTTTCAGTCTTTATTAACATGGAGTAGAGGATTGCCCTTAATTGTCAGCTGAATTATAGCGCACATTTTACTAATGGAAAATCAATCACTTAATCTTGGTAAATTCTTCCCTACTTCATGTGGTTAAAAACTACGCTTTTTTTCAAGCCCAAACAAATGAAAACTTTTGGAGACTTTCGAATATCTTTCTTTCATCAAGTTTCTCTTCCTCACGTGTATCGCTAGGTACTGATATAACTTTTCAGTCCTTCGGTTTTTAAAGCAAGCAGTGAGCTTTTAGATTAAGTTTTTTAAGGCACATTTTCCAGTCCTTTCCAGTTTTTTATTACAGAAGTTGAGGTTTCAGCACAGAATACTTCCAATTGCATCTGCACCATGAACATGCAGAGAAATAAACATCTTATTTGTATTATCCTGTGTTACTTCAAAAGATTACATCAGCCATTTTCAGGAAACACTGAAGGTTGAGGCTCAGCAAGTTACCCATCAATACGCCTTTACCTTTTTGCCAGAGATACTAATGAGGCAAGGTAAAAGCCTTTTGTCTAGCACTTCTGCTCTACATGCTTTGTTCCCAAATTTGTGGCTTTACATTTGATAATGCTTCCTCACTTAGAATTGCTAGTTACTACTCCCAGTTTTTTTGACATTTGAAAACAAATTTGTTCCTGGTAGTTTTTCTTTCACAGACTTGGGAAAAGCACTGTACTGTACAAATACAAGAAAGAATCCCTGAGAACAAATCAGATTTCCCACTTGCCCCTACATTTGGAGAGCAATCTGCTTTTTGTTTTGTTTTGTTTTTTTTGTTTTGTTTTGTTTTTGCTTATTTTTAATATATATTTTTTAGAAAGATTTGTAAAACATACTTCAAGCTCTTCAACAAAAGCTGCTAAGTCTTCTTTCCAGAGATCTGAAGCAGATTTCCTTTTAAGGTCATTTAGTTCTCTCTCCTAAAATGTGAAAGTAGCATATAAAATATAAGTTTTTACGTTATGAGTTGGCTGAATCATAAGTTACAAGTAACTTAGTAAATACTATCTGAACTGAACATTCACAATTGGGCACATCCGTAATTATTAAATCATTTCAAAAGAAGCCTCTCACACTGTACCAACCTTTGAAACTCTGTGCTTAATGAGCTCTTCCACTTCCTCTTTTGTGAGAGACCACAGAGACATGTTTAAGATATAGTTAAAATCAGGGCCAGAATTTGATCCAGAAGCAGAGGAAGCATCATCATTTGGGTTCTGTGGGTCCTCCTCTTCTGCTGCCTAAAGTGAAATATTCAGAATTAGACATATGAATAATCTTAGCTCTCTAAATGAACAGCAGCAATTCCCCAAAACACCCTGATGGATTACTAAGGTGTTTCCTCGTGCATTCAGTAACAAGAAATTTTTTCTTGTCTTTTCCAAAAAGCCATGTTCCTGTCATTTTTTATGGCTGGACTGTTTAGTCATTGATGTAAGAATACAAAGCTGAACCTAACATTAGCAATATGCACTGTATCCCACTGGCTACACAAACTTGTATAGATATAGATATATGTGCAAAATCTTGTTCAGAATACATTTAATAAATTGTTTTGGTGCACCTAATCGGTGTCAGGGAAGTATGCTATAGTCACTACCTTTCCATTGGGCAAAATAAATCAAGGAACACAGTGTGGGGAGGGATCCCCCACAACACTCTTGCTTCTAAATTGGAGAGATACGGATGTAATGAGCAGATTACTAGATGGATTTGGAAGTGGCTGAATAGATGTATCTAAAGAATTGCAGTTAGCAGCTCAGTGTCCAAATGCAAAGCAGTAGCAAACAGCATCTCTCAGGAGTCCATACTGAGAGTAATACCATTTAAAAGCTTCAGTAATGAGACAGTGGTGTTGCGTGTATCCTCTGCAAGTCTATGGATGATATCAAACTGAGTGGTGAAGTTGAAACAAGAGAAGGAAGGGATGCCATTCAGACAACCCACAAGAAGTCAGCCCATGTGCATCTCGTGAAGCTCAACAAAGTGCAGCACGGCATCCTGCAGAAAGGTTGGGGTAATGCCCAACACTTGTAAAGACTGGGAGGGTGACCTGAATGAGAGCAGCACAGTGGATAAGGGCTTAAGAGATGAAAAGCTGGATACGAGCTGGCAACATGCACTTGCAGCCCAGAGGCAGTCATATTCTGGTCTGCAACCAAAAGAAGCCAACAGGGTGGGGAAGGTGTTTCTCCCCACCTACTCAGCTTTCAGGAGACCCCATGGAGAGTACTGCATCCAGCTGTGGGGTCCTCAGCACAAGAAATATGTAGATCTATTACTGAAAGTGCAGAGAAGTACCACAAGAATGATCAGAGCCACAAGAGTCTCCCCTGTGCAGAAAGACAGAGAACTGAGTTCCTTCAGCCTGCAAAAGAGAAGGCTGGGGGGGAAACCTCATTGAGTCATTTCAATATTTAAAGTGGGCATATAATAAGCACAGAGATAGACTTCACAGGAGCCTGGAAGAGCGGTGGTTGCCCAGAGCTATGGGTGCCCCACACCTAGAGGCAGGTGTTCAAGGCTAGTTTGGTTAGCAGATCTGAACATCCTGATCTAGTGGGAGGTATGGCAGGACAGTTGAAATGAGATAGTCTTTAAGATCCCTTACAGCACAAACTGCTCTCTCAATCTAAAGTAAACATTCATTCATGTGATGCTTAGCATAGCAGTAACTAGGGCTTTCATACAACTAGCGTTAAATCTACAAGTAGTAACATTCAGAATTTTTATTAGACATTCTTAGTCAATTAGAAATCCATCAGCAGAACAGTTTCCCTTTAAAATGCCTTCCTTGTTAGTCGAGGTATAAATGCAGCTAGACCCTTACCCAGCATTAGTACTTGAGGTCTCATTCAGGTTATCTACAGGTAGACAGGCCTCCATGTTGCCACACTCTGATCCAGAAAGTGTGTCTGGGGACTTAAAACTTGAGCTTTCAGAAACATCCTGTGGGCCAACTGACTCTGCCTTTCCTAAGGATTCCAATGATTGCAGGACTTCACATTTTTATTCTGCTTTCTGAAAAATAGGAAAAACAAATATGAGCAAAAGCAAGTCATGGTACTAAACCCAAAAAGGAGATAGCTTTATGTCCACTAAGCTCAGTACTAATCGCTCCTCAGAGCACTTCCTGTCCAAAAAGACCATCTCCTTTTAGTTGCTCCCTAATCATTTCACAGGCTTCCCAAGAAAAATTCGTAAGTCTTTCTTTAACTAAACACCTTGAAATGTAGGTTTCAGTAGATGTTTTCAGTACTTTTATTTCTTCACCGTCATTTCATGAAGTTCACCTCAGGTCAGAAACAACTGGAAGTACAAGAGTTCCCACACAGAAAATCACAGCTTTTGAAAAAAATATATTGTTTCTAAAAAGATTAATTTATCTTTTCTTTACATCATCAAGTGTTTCTATCAGTTTCACAAACTCAGAAGCTGGAATCCAACTGATGAAAAAATAAAACAAGCCTTACATCTGCATCTGGAGGGACGCAAGACTCATGACTACTCTGCATCAAACTTTCCTTCTTGTTGGCATCCTCCTGCGATACACCTTTATTTATATCCATCTCTTCCTTCCTACTTGTTGTTCTGAAATTTGGCTTTGGTCTATGGAATCGACTCCTCAGTAACCGAACTGATGAAGTAACAGTTTTGTCTTCTTGGATCTCAGCACCAGACTCCCTAAAAAACCAAACAGGCAGTTGATGGCATGGGACAAGATGAATTCTTCCAATCACATTTCACATGCTTGTATTTAGTTTTCAGCAGTAGCTAGAACGAGAGCAAAGTAAGGGACGCCATGAAAAAGATCAACTAAGATCACATCAAACATCAAGAACCTGTACCTTCAAGACAGGTCAGCAAATGTAAAAAAAAATGAAGCAGTTTCAAAACAGCTGCAACTTCTAGTCAAACCTTGAGAGGAATGTAAACATTTAACCAAATCCTTCATCTAGCTACTAATTTCTAAAACTACAAAACAGATCTACAGCATTTCTTAAATTCTTATTCATTAACCTTTTTCTTTACCAAAAGGAGAACTTGTCACAGACACGTCCAACCTGGAGCGCATCCTCCACTCCATCTCTCCGCTTAAAAAATAATCTTACTCTGTACTGAGATCTGAAGTGTCTTTCAAGACATCTGAAGATCCTTTTTCGTTTTCAACAGCTTTTAGCTTCTGTGGGCTTTTCTTGGGAGCATCAGCCACTCCCTAAAAAGAAGACAAGTTCCACTCTAGTAAGGAAAACATTTTTGGCCAATCTCTTTTTTGGAATGAAAGGAAGAGAAAATATTTACTTTAATCGTTCTCGTATTAAAACACCTCAAAAATTAAGTTCTTTTTTTTGTTCATCAGCTAAAATCCCCGAATACTTTAAAGATAAAAATTTGTTACTTTTCTGCATACATTCCATCTGAAATGGTTTTTTTTTCAACATTGTCCTTTCTGTTCAGCACTTCTCTTCTCAAATCTGGTATCACCACCACCACCAACAAAAACATCAGTGAAATATAATCTCTGTCTCCACAGAAAGCAGAATCTAATTACAAGCACCAGAAAACTCTATGACAGTTCAGATTAACTGGAAGGAATAAGACACACAAATACTATGCTTACAGATTAAGTGGTAAATCTTTCTTACCACTGCCCAGCAAAAATACACCTATGCAGCTGCTTGAGAAGCTTACATCTTTGTGGCACGAATCCTTGCTTTCATTCACATGGTGTAACGCATATCCTTCTGCTTGTCCTCTTCAGGATCTTTTTCATGTCCGTGCTCTTTTCTCCATGCAACAGTTCTTTCTAGGTTTGGTTTGGGTTTCTGCACTCGGCCTCTTTTGAAAGGTGCTGGTTTCAGCACACTCTCTTTGCTGCCTTCTTGTGAACCAGCCATGTCATTAGACCTGGAAAAATACATAATACATCTTGTGTACTTATGGATCTTACATTGGAAGGCTCCTAAGGCAAATATGTTTTCCTTTTTAAGCACTAAATCACATACATTTCCATAAGGCAGAGCTATGCACTGCTAAGTCCATGGAGACAGTAGAAGTGCTTGAGAAGTAAAAATGTATGCTTGCACCGTTCTTTTCTTTCCCCACTGGAAATGGGATACTACGCTACAGATCTTTTTCTGACTCACAAAGGCACTTCTCAAATTCGTAGCTGCTCTAGAGGCAGAACAACCTAATTTAACAAAGGCTATGAAAGGTATCAGGAACTTTATAAGAATATAACAATAACTTAATAATCTTACTGGCGTACAAATACAAGATGTATCTACAACTACCACCTTCTTCTGTGCCTTTACACCGAGAGCCACGTTATACAGCAAGGAAGATAATAACAGAACTAAATGCTGAAGTGTTTTTATGTCTGATCAAACCTTGTATAGTCATCCTTCCCCTTCTTTAAAAGGACTAAGTGAAAAGACAAGGTGTTTTTTTTATTAACTCTCCTGTAAAGGACATTTCTCCTGTCACACCACATCTGCCATTTCTCCACTGAGTAGAAATACAGGAAACACTCATTAATTAAAATATACATTAAACCACCCACACTGGAATGGTGTTTTTTTTTCTCCTCACACTCATATGCTCAACTGTGCTTTAAGAACAAACACTTATTCCTGTTGCTTAAACACTCAATACTTTTCACTCACTGAAAGGATGATACATCAGTATTCAAAGTATTGGAGAAAGCTTGCTTTAGTTTGCAAGGGACCAGCTAATTCTTTGCATTCATCATGGGGATCGATGCATTTAAAAACACTGCTTTAAATCGAAAAACAACTAATTTATTTCATGCATTTAATAAGTAAGCACACAAACAAATAAATAAATAAATGTTACTCTTCTCTGAATTTCTATCTCAGAGCAGAAATTGTCCAAGAAACTTCTGTTTTAAGAACTGCAAGATTGTGAAGATGCCGGTATTCCGTGATCCTGTGTAACTAACATCCTGTGTAACATGACCAGATGTGAGGGTGGCAAATTGCAAGAAAGAAGCATCCTTTATTTCCCCCCCTACTTCCAGCATACTTACTGAGACACCATCTCCAAGACTTTGCCAGCTTTTTCCACAGCTTCTCCACTGCTGACATCAAACTTATTCCTTTGGTCAGTATTCTGAGTAGAAACAGAATATTAAGACATTAACACCTTTGTACTTATCAAGTGCATCATTACCTAATAGACCAGGTAACTATCCATGACAAGATACAAAACAGGCTGCTCATGACAGATGCAATCACTTATGTAGTGAGTATCACATGCCCAGAAAGGTGCTGTAAACCCTAGTTCAAAAAACCAATGTTGTGCTTGCTGCATGGCATGAGAGCATTAACATCTGCCATTTGTGCAACGAGCTGTCTCCCAGGCTGAGATCTCTACACCATGTTACTAATGGCTAAGTAAGTGCTAATTCCTAGTCACCCTCAGGAAACAAAAGCGAATGTTGCTGTTGCATCCAACAGTTTTGTACTTAACAGGTTATTTCCAGTTATCTCGCACCATCAATACCTTTTCAGTTTCTTCCTTAGACACACTTTAGCAAGTTACTTCATGTAAGCATCAAATATTGCTTAGTCTTAAGAGTGTGGAAACTCCATTTATCTGTATGTTGAAAAGATTAAGTAATCACACTGGGAGCATGCCATTGCTGCTTCTCCGAGCATCAGAAACAGCTGGCAGACGGGGTGGGGGCAAAGCCACTGTTATCACTTTCCCCTCCCCACCAAATGTCAAGCCTCAGTCTCAGCAAAGCAGCACAGTGCAGGCAATTCTCCAGCTGTGTGGCAGGGGTAGTGTCATAGGGACTCAGCATTTGGTTCCACGGCTGTCTTCTGTAATCCTGCCAAGCGAGCACTGCTGGCTACATACCTCTCTCTGTGCTTCCCTGGCCCGTCACTGCTGCTTTGGATTTTATGCTGCTTTAGAACTCGTGTCTATAACATAACATGACCTAAATCCCATCTTGTCCCATTTCCAGCATTCCTTCCTAGTTGTTTTCCGTAGTTCAGGAGCTCTAGGATCTTGTCTGGAATTCAGTAGAATCCAAGGTGAAAGTTAAGGCTTGAATAACTGCAGCTGAAAGAATTTCTGATGCTGTCAGTGTGACTTTTGATTTTCAGAGTTTGGATGTCTCTGGCACCCGAGCCATTTATTTATTTATTTTACTACTTCTTTAAATAGCCTTAGAAAAAGTAATTGCTTAACGCACTGCACAGAACACGTTTTTACATTACATTAAGAACTTACGCCTGGCCAAGTTGATTCACAGCATCGGTTTGAGATTTCCAGAATGTACGTACCTTGACTTTGCCATGGAGTGAACAGAATCACGTCAGTCACTGGAGAGGAACTTACATCTGCATCCGTAGATGTCATGTTCAAAACACACGTGATTCATGTGATAACAAGGCTGTTATGAAAGCATAAACGGCTCCATAACATCAATGGATCATCTCTTCAGCTGGCTGTCTCCTGGAGCTGTAGCCATTAGGGGCATCTCCTGTACGGCTGAATAGTGAAAAAGTTGAAGGCGAGGAAGACGATGAGCCTTCATCCCACCCCCACCCCCACCACTCACTACGCAGGCGCAAGGGGGAGGGGCTGATGCTAATGGGGTCTCAGGAACGCCACGATCATACCTGCTTGATCTCTGCTCTGTGGGGATGGAGTTGGATTCCTAAGGCACTCCTGCAGCAGGAGCTGTGCTGCCATTGTGGATGGGAGCAAACGATCTCTCGCATCCCGGTGCTGCTCTTGATCAGCCCGAGCTTCCTGTCTGTGGTTTGTGCTGCCGTTCAGTGCTGTTTCTCCTGCTGTTTGGATGCTGCTCCCTCACACCTCCGTCCTCCCCCCGCGGCCATTCCTGGCTCCCAGCTCCTGACCCGTGTCCGCCCCTCCCCCGGCCTCCCATTGGGCAGCGGCAGCTCCGCCGGCTCCGATTGGCTGAGCCGCAGTGCGCGGGAACCAGCGTTGCGTCCCGGCCGTTGGAGGGGCGGCTCCACACAGAGTGCGGCTCCGCAGCCCGGTCCGATCCGAGGGCGAACGGGACCGGCGCGGCAGCCGGGGCTGTGCGAGCTGCATCGGGACGGAAACCGGCACCACGGAACGAGTGCTGAGAACAGCTCCGCCGGAGTGCGGGGAGAACGGCACTGGTGCGGGGAAAGGGCTGGGGGGGGCAGAAGGGGGGATGGGACTGGGGGGGAGGGGGGCAGAGGGGGATATGGGGCTGTGTGGGAGGGTCCAGAGGGAGATAAGGGACTGGTGGGGGGAGGGGGTCAGAGCGGGGATATGGAACTGGGGAGTGGGCAGAGGGGGATATGGTGCGGGGGGGCAGCAGAGGGGGATTTGGGACTAGGGGGAAGGGGGCAGAGTGGGATATGGGACTGGGAAGGGGGCAGAGGGGGGATATGGAGCTGTGGGTAGGGGGCTGAGAGGGGATATGGGACTGGGGGGGGGGGGAGAGGGGGGATATGGGGCTGTGGGGAGGGTCCAGAGGGGGATATGGGTCTGGTGGGGGGGCGGGCAGAAGAGGATATGGGACTGGGAGGGGCCAGAGGGGGATATGGGACTGAAGGGTGGGGGGCAGAGGGGGATATGAGGTAGCGGGGGAGGGGCCAGAGGGGCATATTGCACTCGGAGGGGTGGCAGAGGGGGATATGGGAGTGGGAAGGGCCAGAGGGGGATATAGGACTGATGGGTGGGGGGGAGAGGGGCAGAGGGGGATATGGGGCTGTGGAGGAGCCATAGGGGAACATGGGGATGTGGAGGTGCCAGAGGGGGATATGGGGCTGGGGGAGAGGGGGGAGAGGGCGATATGGGATTGTGGGGGGGCCAGAGAGGGTTTTGGGACTGGGGGAATGCCACTGGGAAAGGATCTCTCTGTGTAGATTGCTTCTCTTGGAGTTTTCCCTGTGAGCCTGTGAATTTTGCATTTGATTTCAATGGTCTCTTTCTAACTGCAGCGCTCTAGTTTTGTTTTTTCTTCAGGGGCCGTAGAGGGATGTGGGGGGGCCACTGGGGGATGTAGGAAAGTAGGGGGCTGTGGGGGGACTCTAGGTAGTCATATAAGACTGTAGGGAGCTGTGCAGGGGCTGTAAAAACCTACAGGGAGTTGAGGGGGACTCTAGGGGGAATATGGGGCTGTGGTGGGCCATAGGAGGACTAGGGGCTCAAGGGGGTTCTGAGGGTGTGTAGGGGTTGTGGGGAGCTATTGGAGGATATGGGCAGATCTGGGGCTTGAAGGGGTGGTGTCTAGAGAGAGAGAGGTTTGTGGGGGCCTTGGGGTGATATGGGGCTCCTGGGGGCTGTTGGGTGCTATGGGGAGGAATATGGAGTTCTAGCAGATGGTGGGGGTGTAGGTGTGCTCTATATATGTACATAGATGGGAATATAAAAAGATACATCCACGTGTGTTCCGGGCTGCACTGAAAAAGGGGTGACCAGCAGGGAGGGGGAGGTGATTGTCCCCTCCTACTCAGCTCTTGTGAGGTCCTCTTTGCAGTACTGTGTCCAGGCCTGGGAAGGATGTGGAGCTGTTGGGGTTGGTCCAGAGGAGAGCCACTGTGATGATCAGAGGGCTGGAGCAGCTCTCCTATGAGGAAAGGTTGAGGGATCTGGGCTTGTTTAGCCTAGAGAAGAGAAGGCAGCGGGGGGACCTCATTGTGGCCTTTCAGTACTTGAAGGGAGCGCATAAACAGGAGGGGGAATGGCTGTTTATGAGGGTGGATAGTGATAGGACAAGGGGGAATGGAAGTTGTGGATGCCCCATCACTGGAGGCATTCAGGGCCAGACTGGATGTGGCTGTGGGCATCCCGGTATGGTGGTTGGCATCCCAGCACCCAGCAGGGGTGTTGAAACTAGATGATCGCTGCGGTCCTTTGCAACCCAGGCCATTCTATGATTCTCTGATACGGGGGGATATGTCTATAGGGTGGACAGTAGGGGGATGTGCTCGCAGACACTCGTGCAGCCCTGTGCACACACACTCGCGTGTGCAATTCCATCCTGGCTTTATGCAATCCTGTGTGCACTCACATGTGTTTTGTATTGATTTCCCGCCGAATCCTCCGGTGGACTCGTAGTTAGGCTGGGAGTGAAGGGGAGCACTGGGTAGCTGTTTGTGTTCCCTGCTGTGTGCTGCGGGGTTGTGCTGGCAGCGGTGCGGCTGGTTTGCTTTTCCTTGGGAGGGTGGGAAGGAGCTGAGCAGGCCCGGTTCTTTTCTCCAAGGATTCTGATCCTCCAGTGTCACTGCACCAGGGAGTGCACGATCTAAAGGACTTCTGGGTTGTGATAAACTCGTATCTCGGCAGCTTCTATGATTTCAGGTTGGGTGTTCTAGTGCAAGCAGTTTGGGGGCATGATTTATCGTCCCCGTAGCTAACGCAGTGTGGGAAATTTTGACCTGCTTTGGCTTGCCAGTGCTTTCCCCTGTCTCCACTTGTCTGGAGCCTCCTTGAAATGTATGCCTAATGTGGAACTATTTTCTTCTTTCCTAGCTTTTGTGGCATAAAGAAGCACAGAAAGGTGCTGGAACAGCTTGTTCTGGATGGCATCTCCAAGCAATTGGAGAAGAGGAAGACCTTCGGGAATAGTCAGCATGGATTTACCAAGGACAAATTGTACTTGGCCAACCTGTTAGCCTTCTACGATGGCATCACCAGCTGGGCTGATGGCGGGAGAGCAGTGGAAGTCGTCTACCTTGACTTGAGCAATGCTTTTGATGCAGTCTCCCATGACATCCTGGTAATAAAGCTGAAAAAGTGTGGGACAGATGAGTGGCTGGTGAGGTAGGCTGAGAGCAGGCTGACTGGCCAAGCTCAGAGGGTGGCGATCGGCGGTGCAGAGTGCGGTTGGAGAGCTGTGAGTGGCAATGCTCTCTGGGGGTCGGTGCTGGGTCTGGTCTTGTTCAATGCCTTTGTCATTGACCCTGAAGAGGGGTAGTGTCCACTCTCGGTAAGGATGCCAATGAGTCAAAGCTGGGAGCAGTGGCTGGCACACCGGAAGGCCGTGCTGCCATTCAGCAAGACGTGGACAGGTTGGAGAGCTGGGCCAACAACAAAGCAGATGAGGTTTAGCAAGAGCAAGTGTAGAGTCTTCCAGCTGGGAAGGAATAACTGCAGGTATCGGTCGAGGCTGGGTTGTGACCTGCTGGAGAGGAACTCTGCAGAGTAGGGCCTGGGTGTCCGGGTGGGTGACAGGTCAGCCATGAGCCAGCAGTGTGCCCTGGCGGCCAGGAAGGCCAGTGGGATCCTGGGGTGCATTTAAAGGAGCATGGCCAGCAGGGGAATGGTCTCTAGCGGTCCCTTCTAGCTCTAATTCTGTGATTCTGTACTTGCATCATTGCTTCTTGCAGCAGTACAGTGTTTCAGAAGAGAGAAAAACGCGGTGGGCATAAACTGGATTTCAGCCATTAGTAAAGTTGTGCTGAGATCTGGGCAGACTGTCGCACTTGCGAATGTGTGCAAAGCCTGCCGGCAGAGAGAAATAACTTCTCTGCAGGCTTGTCTGACGTAGGTCATTGCTAGGTGAGCTTCTGCTTTAAAGCATCAAGCTGTATAAACACGGCATTTTTAAAAGCAAGCTTGCCAGTTCTTTTTTTTACCAGTGATTTTTTCAGGAAGGAAAGCTTGGAGATGCTGTTTGCTAATGGAAGATGGAGAGAGGAAAAGCAGGAGAAAGGCATGGTGTGCATAGCCACCACATCCCATCTGCAGCGTTCTCCCCCTGTGCAAATGAGGAGCAGCTCAGCACGCTTGGCCTGGGCCGTGGAAAGGGAGCATGCAAACATCTGGGCCAACCCCAAACGAGTTAGTTCTGCAGGTTGGTTGTTTTCTGCTGTTTGTCTCCCATCCTGTTGCTCAGCAGTAGATTTGTTCATGTACAGTGCCAACAGGAAACTCTCACAGCATTTTTGTTTCTGCTGTCCCAGCGCTTTGATCCCTTGCTGCTGGGATGGGGTGTTTGAAGAATGATGCATGTGTTGATGTCCAGCCTGGCTCTGAGGATGAGTCTGCATCCGTGGCGGGACTGAGGGTCAGAGCAGGCCAGGTTGGATCCGGTGCACTTTGCTCTCGTTCTTAATGCTTGTTCTTGCGCAGGAGGGCAGGTGGTGAACCTCATGAGCTAGTGCCTGCAGGTGGGGTTTGCGGAGAAAGAGGTCCTGCAGGTCTTGGGTGACACCCATGGAACCGTAGCGAGGCTGCATGGGTGTAAAACACCGAAACTCGACAGAGGTGTGAAGGAGAGCTGTGGGCTCCAGTACCACAGGAAGGGATGTGTGTGCTCTGGCTTTGGATGCTTCTGTGTGTTTTAAGTGACTGAGATACGGATGCTCAGTCCGCTTGAGTGTATAGAACAAGTGTAACATCCTTTCTGATGGAACATTGTGAAAGGAGTCCTATGGGTTTGAGACCTGCCATTAACCTTGTGGATATCATCCAGGAGTTGGGGATGAGGCAAGGAAAGTTGGGGTGAGAGGATGAGGCATAGGAACAGGAACTTTCTTGGTACATATTAACACCTCCATTTTTTGAACAGGAATCGCTGTGACTTTTTCTATGAAGAAAAGACTCAGTGCAAAGCCTGTGAATAAGTTTGTTCAGGCCTGCTGATTGGTGCTGTTCTCTACAGGGAGCTGCAGTGGAAATGGACACTTGTGGTCCCCTGTCTGGCTCCCTCCCACGTACTCAGATCAGCCTAGTTGTCAAGGCCTGGCTCTTGGTTGGTGAGTTGTAAGCGCGGTGCTTCTGGTAGCTGCAGTAAGCAGGGCCCATCAACAGGCTCCCTTCACCGGGCGGCCTGGAGCAGACCCTCACCTCCAGAAGCCCACGATTGGTTCAGCCATTAATTTGACCTGCAAGTTCTCCATGTG
Source organism: Excalfactoria chinensis (assembly GCF_039878825.1). Classification (NCBI taxonomy): domain Eukaryota; kingdom Metazoa; phylum Chordata; class Aves; order Galliformes; family Phasianidae; genus Excalfactoria; species Excalfactoria chinensis. The sequence goes on along the minus strand of NC_092857.1, from coordinate 69,550,554 downwards.
ATCATGGCTGTTCTTAGTCCTTAGCAGTCAGCTTCTTCATATAGAGGGCAAATCCCACGCCCTCCTGAATTCCACAGTAACAATCACGTCTGCTTTGTGTCAGGCTTTTGTTTTCTTTTTTTTAATTATTACTATTCTTTTCCCATTTACTAGGTAGGAAAGCTACTTTCTGAGCCAGGAGAAGAAGAAGTGCAACAGGCAACAATCTTCCTTGCACTACGCAGTTTGCATGAGTAGCCAAGTGCTCCTGAGGTCATGTGTGCTGCAGAGCTGACCTTGGTGGCAGGGGCCATGTCTTCATTTTCTACCTGCCCCGTGGGAACATAAGAAGACTATTCAGAGCAGGAGCTGCAGAGCAGGATGAACGGCATGAGAAGGTAAGGCTGGGAACCAAGGAGGCAGCTTTTGTGTCGGGCAGCAGTGATGCAGGGGGCTCCCCAGCAGGAAGCTGGCTCATCCAAACGCTTGCTGAGTGTTTGGAAGCCCAAACCCTTATGGTCTCTAAGCTGAAGGCAGCCCAGAGGCAGCATGTCCTTGATCTGATCGTGGTGTGCCTGAGTGAGGGAGTGATCCAAGCTGGATGCAGAAGAGTCATCTTAATTTCTCTGATATTTGACTTCAGGTGACACCTCTTGGGTGTTGGTTTCTTAAAATTTGGATCTAGGAGGCGGCCTCTCCCTTTGCTTAAGGTTGCAGTCATTGCTGGTGTGGGATCATTTGTCCCACAGCTGGTGAGCAGAGCTGTTGCTCTCCTGAGCGTGCTGCACGTGGAGACAGAGCTTTGGACCCCCTTGCTAAAGACCACCCTGTGAGAGCCTGTCAGAAGCACTGCTGCGGTGTGCACGTGAGCTGGGCGCAGCTTAGGCTGAGCAGAACTAAGAGGTGAGCTGGGTTTGGTGCTGGGTGGTTGCTGGGAGGTGTCTCAGCAGAAAAGCCAGGCTGGGGTGTGCACGCTGTGTCAGTCCTCATCCCAGCTGGCAGTGAGAGTTGGAGGAGGGTGATGGGTGCTGCCTGCTCTCGCTGCTGCACCGAGTTTGTGGCACAGCAGCACAGTGGTGAGTGAGCTGGGAGGGGGACGGACTGCTGCTGTGCATGGCTAGGCCAGAGCTGGAGGTTTGTCCAACACGTGCGTCATGCTGGTGCAGCCATTGCAGCTGCAGCAGGAGTAGAAGACAAAGAGGTTTTCTTCGTGAGAGCAACACCAATGATTTGATTCAAATGTATAACTGCTATGAAGATGGTGAGGAACAGATCCACCTGAAAGACATGCTTGATCACATCAGGAATGAGCATGTGATCAAATAGAGCCAGCATGGCTTTCCCAGGGGAAGGCCATGCCTAACCAGTCTGGCGGCCTTCTGTGATGGAGTGGCGGCATTTGTGGACAAAAGGAAGGAAACAGATGTCATTGACCTGGACTTGAGCAAGATCTTTGACATGGCCCTCCACCACATCCTTCTCTCTAAATTGGAGGGACGTGGATTTGACAGGTGGACCACCTGGTGGAGAAGGTATTGGTTGAAAGGCCACAGACAGAGGGTGGTGATTCATGGTTCTGTGTCCAGGTGGAGGCCGATACCAAGTGGTGTCATCCAGGAGTCTGTCTTGGGACCAGTGCTTTTTTACATCGTTATCAGGGACACCAATGATGCAATCGAGTGCACCCTCTGCTGTTTGCTGAGGGTGCGTCTGACACAGCGGAAGGAAGGGATGCCATTCAGAGGGACCTCGCCCGAGAGGTTGGCCTAGGTGAATCTAATGAGGTTCAACACAGCAAAGTGCAAGGTTTTGCACTTGGGCTGGAGGAATCCCAGGCATTCCTACAGACTGGGAGGAGCGGTCCTTAAGAGAAGCCCCGCAGAGAAGGACCTGGGGGTCCTGGTGGATGAAGAAGAGAACGTGAGCCATCAGCGTGCTCTTGCAGCTCAGAGAGCAAATGGTACCCTGGGCTGCATCAGAAGAGGGGATGGCCAGCAGGGACAGGGAGGTGATTGATCTTCATGATCCTTGAGGTCCCCTCCAACCCGGGCCGTTCTATGATTCTGCGATTACACTCGCTGTCCGAAATAATGGCAGCTGTGCAGAAGCTGGATATATGTGGGGACAGCTCTTGTAAGCAGCTGATTTTAAGACCTTGCCCTAGTCGAGAGTCTAAATTGCGTGTCAGAAGAAAGCTGGGAAAGTGGTTATTGCTCATTATTTTTCATTTGCTGATTCTTTCTTTAGGGTTCCTTTTCAAAAGGAGATTTTGGTGATGGAAGCAGCTGAAGAAGGAACAAAACCAGCTCTTGCCAGGAGTGCTTGAAGTCCCTGTGGAGAGAAGCAAAGAACCTGGGCTTCCTCTGGGATGCTCCCCACCATGTCTCAGGAAGGAGACAGCTGCTGTTCCAATTTCTGCTCTGTGTGTGGAAAGGTACGCCTGGGTTTCTTCTGCTTGTTTTCTCTTTCTTTTTCTCTCTTTTAAGGAGAAGGGGTGGAGCAAGGGGAGACCCACTGGTCATTTGTTACCTCAAGAACAGGATGGATTCTGCATTCACCGTGAAAAACCTGGGCTAGTAGCACGGGCGTGTTTCAGGCTGGACTCTTCTTTTCCTGCTCAGTTTCCTTTTGGCTACAGGGAGACAGCTGTCGAAAGGTGTGTTTTCAAAGCCACTCTAGAAAACCGTGTTTCACTGTTGCAGGTGGTTCAGTGTGCTCTTGCAGTGTAGATGCGTTTGCTGTAGAATCTTAGTGGTTTCTGTTCCTAGGGGAGGACTGGGAGGAGGTAGTGAGAAGAGAATTCAATGCCTTGGGTGTATCTTAGTGAGAAATGTTGGCATGAGGTGCTGAAAGTCTTCAGCTGTAAAAGGACAGTGAGGCTCAGACTCCTTAACCTGCTGGAGCAGGGCGTAAGCAAGGAGTGGGCACTGCCCTCCCAAGTGCAGGCTGCACTTGGTTATGGTCTGCCAGGTCTCTGCTGCCCTGTGTTTCTTCTGAGAAGTTTGTTGGAGCTGCTTGGAGTAGTGAAGGGTGGGGAAGAAGTGCTGTTCAAGAGCTAAGGCTCTGCATGATAATTCTGGATGGATTGAACCACGGTGTCTGAAGACATAGCTTCCATCAGAATGATCCCAGCATTGTGCAAGTGTCTCAGCTGAACCCCCTGAGCAGGTGTCTGAGAGCACCCGCCTCCTCCAGCTGAGCCATAGGCAAGCTAACTGTGCCCAGGAATTACAGCTTATGCAGACTGAATATGCTTCCAAGTGTTTTCCTTAGTGATAAACAATGTCCCAGCACTCTGATATTCCATCTCCGGCACAATCTGGAGCATCTCTGCAAACCATGGGTGCCCCTTCCCACCCCCGTTTCTTCCTTTCTCTCTTTAGAATCAGTGTGGTGCAGTTCCCTGCGTTTGTGAGCAGCAGCCAGCAGGCCGCAAGAGATCCAGTTGCACCTTTAGCAGACAGAGGGATGTGATGGGGACAGACTGTCCTTACCGCCATGCAGAAGTGAGTTTTTCCCGTCCTCTATTAAGAAGTAGGAAAGAATAGAGTTTGAATGTTACTTCTGAGCAGGTGCTGTGCTGTAGGGGATGTCAGGTAACCATTTACTTGGGGGTGCGGGAAGGAGCAGTGCAAAGTGATGTATTAGTTTGTGTTTTGGCTGTTGAAGTGCAGTTCCATTTTGGGGAGCAAAAAGATGGGCTAATGTGGAAAACAGAAGGGAGAAGGCTAGTACCTGGACAGTGGGCTGAGCTTTGGTGACTGCAGCCATTTGCAGGAGAAGTTTTGCTGTTTTGCACAGTGGAGTTCAGAATGGGAGCTGATGATGAATGGGAGCTGCTGGAGAAACAGACTTCCATGGACAAGTTCCAGTGCCTCAATGACTTTCTTGTAGCGAGGCAGCAGTGATGCTGGAGGGCACGTGGTGAGTGCGTGGACAGGGTGGCACAAACGAGTGCGTGTGCTGAGGAGTTGGGCTGCACACAGGTGCAGACAAAGGGATGTTTGTGGTAGGTGTAGGCACGTCCGTGTTCCCAGGGATGGTTTGCACACGTCTGTGAATGCAAAGGAGGGCAGAAGATGCGGTGCGTGCATGAGGGTGTGCAAAGCAGGCAGGGTGGCACACAGGTGTGCGTGTGCACGTGGATAGGGGAAGGCTGGGGTTACAGGTTGACCTGTGCTGAGGTGAGTGGGGGCTCACGGTGTTGCTCAGTGGTAGATTTGTTCACACTGAGTGCTACCAGGAAACTCGCGCACCCTTTTTGTTTCAGCTGTGCCAGTGCTGTGATCCCTTGCTGCTGGGCTGGGGTGTTGGAAGGATGGTGTGCGTGCCGAGCTCCCATCTCTCTTGCAGGAATCAAGTGTAGAGCCAAAGGGATGTTTGGGCCAGGTGGCTGCAAGAAGGCTGGCTGTTTGGGATGGTGGTAGCTGATGGAAAATGGGTATTCCGTTCAGCTTTTAACAGAAGTCAGGGGTCCTACAGCAAGAATGACTAGGATCTCGAATGGCTTCAAACATGCACACTGAGTACATCTGTCCTGCCATGCCATCTCTGCTTCTTTCTGATGAAAGCATTTTTACGACCACGTGTTGGGCCTGTTTGCTTGAAGAAGGAGAAATGTTAGGTACAGTTCTCACCGAGAACTTCTGCGTAATTTGAATCATGAGTGTTAGCACAGTTCTCCTACTACTAATGGCTTTCACTAAACCACGTCCCTCAACACAACATTCAGTCGTTCCTTGAACACCCCCAGCGTCGGTGACTCCACCAGCTCCCTGGGCAGTCCATTCCAGTGCTTGGCCACCCTTTCTGAGAAGTAATATTTCCTAATGTCCAGCCTGAATCTCCTCTGCTGCAGCTTGAAACCATTCCCTCTAGTTCTGTCAATAATGACACAAGAGGACAGGCCGTCCCCCAGCTCACTACAACCTCCCTTCAGGAAGTTATATTGAGCAAGAAGGTCTCCCCTGAGCCATCTCTTCTCCAGGCTGAGCATTCCCAGCTCCTGCAGCCTCTCCTCATATGGCCCCATTGTGCTCCAGAGCCCTCACCAGCTTTGTTGCCCTTCTTTGAACACGTTCCAAAGCCTCAGTGTCTTTCTTGCACTGAGGGGTCCAAAACTGGAAACAGAACTTGAGTTGCAGCATCACCAGTGCCGAGTACAGGGGGACAGTCACCTCTCCGCTCCTGCTGGCAGTGCTGTTTCTGGCGCAAAATGAATGTAAGTGTCACATGTGTAACATCCTTTTTGATGGAGTTCTCTGACGGGAGTCCAATGGATTTGAGACCTGACTTGAAGCCTGTGGGCATCACCCAGGAGTTGGAGTGCCAGGATTAGGCCAGGGAACAGGAACCTCTTTGGTGGTTATTAACTCCCACCTTTTTTGGTCAGGAATCTATGTATGTATTTTTGTTGTTTTTTTTTTCATGCAAAGAAGAGACCAGTGAAGCTGTGAGGTGTCTAGAGCACAAGTCTTATGGGGAGCTTCTTATGGAACTGGGATGATTTAGTCTGGAAGAGAGGAGGCTCAGGGAGGACCTTATCATTCTGTACGATTACCTGAAGAGAGGTTATGTGGAGGTGAGGGTTGTCCTGCTCTTCTCCCATGTAAGTAGTGACAGGAGTGGAAGGAACAACCTCAGGTTGTATGAGGGGAGATTCAGCTTGGATGTTAAGAAAACCATCTCCAAATGGGTGCTCAGACGCTGGAGGCATCTGCTGGCTGAGCGCTTTGTTGGGTGAGCATCACACTGCTGGAAAGCACGCAGCTGTTGTCTCTGCGAACAGCCCCATCCGTGGGGACTGGTGGCTTTTTCATGTTACCCTTGTGTTTCAAGTCCTACATCCAGTTACTCGTGCTGTTTGAAAGCACCATCTTAGAGGCAGCCTTGATTTCTGCAGCTGCGAGCTTTGTGCCACGGGAGCTCCCCTGCTTCTCCCTGGGATGGGCGACCGAATGGAAGGCCCAGCAGAAGTCTGGGTAGGTGATATCACTTGCTGTTCCTTTCCCCACCCGTGCCAGGAGAAGCAGGGAATGGGACTGGGGGACATCCCAGCGGTGGGATCCTGCCTCAGCAGAACTGAATGGCTGTTCTGATCCATGTATTTTAACCTGAGTGGATCTGACACTAACAAGAGAGGCGAGGGGCCTGTGGGAAAAAAAATGTATGTGCCACAATGTGTGCTATAATGTAAACCATGAGGTGGGTCAGAGTGGAGCACAGGCTTGGGTGCATCTGATTCAGGAGCAGGGACACGCAATGCTCATCTTGGGTGTCTGGCTGACAACAAGAGCAGAGAGGTAAGTTTCACAGGGTAGCGTGCCCATTTTATTTTCTTTTTCATTCATGATGCATAGAGGCGTTACCCAGACAAAGTGAGCATTTGTCAGCTGGACTTGCTAGAAATGACCTAGGCAGTGAAATGGGTTTGAAGCATCCCAAAGAGCCCTGCAAAAGAATGCTGAGAGTTAACCTGGCACCCTCCTTTGGAAACCTCCGGTGTCTGTCAGCTCTTCAGCTGTGCCCAAACACCTCCCATTGCGCTGCCACACCAGGACGTAATTCCAACCCCACCCTGAGTTCTGGAATGTTGTGGTGCCGTGTTGGAATCACATGTGACCAGGGGGTCTTGCCTCCCCCCCTTGTGGGGGGTCATGGTGGACCAGGCTGGTGGCTGTTGGTGATGTCATAAGCGGCTGGCATGTGGAGAGGAGTGGTGTGTTCTATGTTCCTTTGTGGGCGTGTAGGAGTTCGGAGTGGTTGTTTGGCTTGTTGTTCTTGTGCCTTTAGTGCCTTTGTTTGAGTACCATCGTGCGCAGCATCCTGTAGGTAAGCTGAGCCGGCGTGGGATGGACGGGTGGGCAGTGAGGTGTTGAGAAGTGCTGGCTGTCGGAGCTCCCAGCACCGTATTGCTTACTCTTGCGCATCAGACGTCATTTTCCCCCGGTAGACACGTCCCAAAGGGGGTATTCATAAAAGTACCACCCGTCCCATGCTTCTTCAGCCGTCTTCTTTGCTCAGTTGTGGAAGCAGAGTAAAGCTGCTGGGCGGACAGGCATCACATAGCCTGAGACTCAGCATGTCTTGCAGCAAGTGGATGGGACAGTTGTGCTGTGTGCTTTATTCCATGGCTGTCTTATTCCTGCTCACTGACCTGCTCTTTCTCTCTCCTCTGCCCACCCTCTGCCCACTGCCTTGGTGCAGCTTTTGCTCTCATAAGATCTGAGCAGAGTGACCAGGAACTGCTGCAGATAGCCTGAGGTGATCTCGTTGCCAGGTACGTGCCATCTTTTGTCCCACCACGTCGTTTTGCATGCCGTGGGTTTCTTCACTGCCCTCCAGCTCAGCCCTCAGAAGAGTGCTGTCTAATGCCCTGCTGTCGCACTGTCAGAGCGCTCTGGGCGAATGCATCTGCTGCTCTGTGCCAGAGTCCCCATCTGCTGGCAGAGGGATAGCAACTTGGTACAGCACTGCCTCAGAGGCTGTCACGTTTGAATTTACTGAAGCAAGGGGTAGTTTCTCGAACACTTGCCTATGCCGCAGGGTATGCAAGGGTAGCTCTGAAGAAGTCCCTCCATACTGTGCTGGGTGAATAGAGAAAACAGAAGTGTGTTTCTGCTCTGTTCCAGCTTGTCACACCTGCTGGGATGGGCAACGCATGCAGCGAGATCAGATGTGAGCCCGAGGTAGCGGGCACGGAGGTACAGTATGAAGCTCTGACTTGTCTTTGTTCCCTGTGTTGAGCTAGCAGAGGGAGCTGCAGATGTACTCTCCTACAGGAAAGAGTGGGCCAAAGGGGGCCAGGCCACCTGTCCACGCCAGTGCCATTGCTGATGAGTCTGTGTAGAGAGAGATGCATCTTTGCATGGCCTGGCGATCCTGCTGCATGCCAGGAAGAGAAACAACTGTGATGAGAAGTGCAGCTCCTTCTGAAGTGCTCCTGAGCAGGAGGGAGCGCATTTCCTGCAGCTTTCTCTGCAGATGTGCTCCTCACCTTGAAATCCTCCTGGTTTGTCCTCAGCTCCTGACCACGGCCTGTGCTCTGTTTTGCAGGCTGATAACATGTGGAAGCCGCAGCTGGTGCGTGCGGAGTCATCTTTCAACGTGCCAGCGATTGCGGCAGCCCATGTTATTAAGCGTTACGTCGCCCAGGGGCCGGATGAAGTCTCCCTGGAGGTAAGCAGTTACAGGCGTTCCTTGTTGTCATGCACGGGAGAGTAGTCTAGGGTGTGAACGGCTCAGGAATATTCACAGACACCTTCAGAATGTCTCGTGAGGTGAAGCTTCGAAGGTTCGGTTCCAGCTTAGACTTGCGCTGGGTCAGGAGGAGTTCAGCCATCTCTCCAGTATGGTTGGATTGGGCATTTGAACCTTGTAATCAAGCAGATCCTGCCCAGTATGGGAGCCTGGTCTCTGAGCAACAGCAGACGGGTGTGTGAAGTGTGCAGATGTGTTCAGGAAGCCCTGCTAACCGATGCCCGTGGTTAAAGTGGAGCTCTTCCATAGCCTTTGGCAGAGAGCCTGCTGATTTTGAGACCTGTTTCCTACTGCACAGCTGTACTGTGTATGTTGTGTGACCCTTGTACCTCCAAGTTCAGTTTTAGAAGGGAAAATGCCTTGGGGCTGCATTGGTGCAATTGCTGTCTAGCTTTAGGATATTCTGTGGCGCAGAAGAAGGCAGTTATTTGAGCTGTGCTTTCCTGCCAGCTGTGCTGAAGCTGGGATTGACGTTTCAATCTCTTGCAGGTGGGAGACTTGGTGTGCATTATTGATATGCCACCAAAGGAGCTGAGCCCCCGGTGGAGAGGCAAGCGTGGCTTTCAGGTAGGCACATGCTTTCGACTAGAGAGCCCAACTTCAGTAGAGTCAGGAATATCAGCTTGGAGCTGCTCTGCCTGCACAGGATGGCTTCCGGATGCAAACGGTTGCCCTGTGTCGCTGTCAGGGGACATTCCCTTGGGCTCTGGGCTCAGGCTAATGCCCTCCTCTCTTTTTGTTCTTGTTACAGGTTGGGTTTTTCCCTGGTGAGTGCGTGGAGCTCATCAGTGGAAAAGTTCCCGAGTCCCTCATCAATTCATTGCCAAAGCCAGGTACACATGTTACATTTGACAATGCGGGTTAGTAAAATGGGGTCAGAGCGTGGCTTTCAGGGGGTTCGTTAATGCTAGCGTTGAGCAAGATTAGCAACAGGACTGCATTAAGGTCCATGGGAACACGCAGAGATCTGTCCCAATCCCACTGTGTTTATTGTTGGGCTTGGGGAAGTCACAGAATCCTCCTGGAATGGCTTGGGATTGGCAGGGGCCTAAAGGATCATCCTCAGGCTCCATGGCCTCTGCCTCAGTCTGGGTCGGCAGCCGACGCATTTAGCAGGAGTCGAGAGCAGGCTGTCCGGGGCCCCTTCTGACCTGGCCTTGGGCACGTGCAGGGACGGGGAAAATCCGTTCTTGCGTGTCCTTGTTGGGAATGTTCTTCCCGATGTTCCGTGCTCGGTCGAAGGCGTTACGCTCAGCCTCGTCCAACCGAGCCAAGCCTGAAATGAACTGGTTTCTTTGTTTTGTTTCTTTGCAGTGCCGAGGAAACGGGGCAAGCTCAGCACCTTCCTTCGTTCGGTGGTGAAGGCTCGCCCCAGGAGATCGGAGCAGCCGGAGCCAGCGAAGGAAGGGGTGTTTGGGTGTGACCTGGGGGAGCACCTTCTCCGCTCTGGCCGTGATGGTAAGGAACAGCCCATTGCTGAGATCTCCCTCCGCTGGGCATCTAAAGATAAAAGGGAGATCATATCCAACAATTGTTTCAGTCTGAAAACATAGGAAGCCTTCTGGCCAAACAGAGCATCCTGCATCCTTTTCCTAGCTCTTCTGGACTTGAGATTGCATTCCTCCATTCCCCAGGGAGCTGTGATGGGACTTGCAGTGTCTGTGGTTTTGCCAGAATTACTTTCTCCAGGCTGTTGATTGGTGGTGGCATTTCTGGAAAGCCAAGAACACGTCTCTGTGCAGTTTCCTCACAGCTGTCTCTGCCAGCTTTCTCCTCTAAGGAGGAAGCAAGCGGTGGCCCGGCTGGGCTTACTGGGTGGGATGTGAGAAGAGCAGGGCCTGAAGCAGGACTTGAGTAAGAAGCTGAGCTAACCGCTGGCTCTTGTTCTGTAGTCCCCCAGGTCCTGCAGAGCTGCGCCGAGTTCATTGAGCAGCATGGCGTGGTGCAGGGGATCTACCGCCTGTCCGGCATGGCGTCCAGGATCCAGCGCCTACGGTAAGAGTGCTGCGACTGACACAGCTGTCAGCAGGGGCACGTGCCATGCTGCGGGCGTTCAGAGGAACCCCTTCCTTTTCTTGACTGTATTCTGTGTGGCTTTGGACTTGCTTTCCTCTTTCTCAAAGCCCTCTGCCCAATCCTGTGTCCTTCTCTGCAGCCATGAGTTTGAGTTGGAGCAGGTTCCCGAGCTCAGCGTCCGAGACATTCACAGCGTGAGCTCCCTCTGCAAGATGTACTTCAGGGAGCTCCCGAACCCTCTGCTGACCGAGCAGCTGTATGCCAAGTTCTCGGTAAGCTCAGGGCAATGTCTTGGAAATGACACTCACCTCTCCCCTGGGCGTCCTGGCTGATGGTTGCAGCAGTGCCCCAGCTCCGAGGTCTTATTTCTGTTAGCCCCATGAGGCATGTCTTTGCCACATCCTGCCTCAGGCTGATGCCACTTTTGGTGGTGCCAGGAGGTGCTTATTTAAGCTATTCACGACGCTTGGAAGAATTCCCTTTCCTTTGCTATTCCCGCCTGGTGTCTGAATCCCTTCCTGCCTTTTTCCAGGACGCTGTTTGCGCTGCGACGGAGGAGGAGCGGCTGCTCAGCATGCAGGATGCCATCCAGCAGCTGCCCGCTCCTCACTACAGGTCAGTGCTGCGCTCGGTCTGCTGAGTTCAGCCCTGCTGCCTTTCAGAGGGCCATGATGCGATTCCAGGTGTTGCCTCACGCTGGCAGCATCATGCCTGTGCACGCTGAAGCGGCTGAAGGCTGCGTCGGGTCGGTTGATTGGGTCAGTTCCTTGGTACGGGGGCACGGTTGGTGCAGCCGATGGCTGCGGCTGTGCTGTGCTGGGGCTTGGTGCTGCAGTGTGGTGGCATTGGGAATGTTTTACCTACTTCATATTCAGGGACGGTAGCAATGACAACAACCGGCATGAAGTGAGGTTTGTTTTGTGCGCTGCAGCACGGCTTGCTTTTTGGTGCTGAACATCTGCCCCTCTTGTTTTCCAGGACGCTGGAATACCTTATGAGACACTTGGCGTCTCTGGCCGGGAACTGCTCCATCACCAACATGCATGCTCAGAACTTGGCGATAGTGTGGGCTCCAAACCTCTTAAGGTAAACTTCCGTTTCAACACGATGCTTACTTCTGCTCTGGCCCAACCCCAGGGGCACAATTTCCAGGTGACAGTTTCTACTCACTTGTTTAGCTGGGACTGCTGTGTCCCTGATCATCCAGGAGAATTTTGTCAGTGGCATCGCTGATTGCCCACTGCGGAAGTCTCCAGAGCCCAACTTGTCAGGTTTTGGCTACAGAAATTCAGACTGGGGGAAATGATCCTGGGGAAATGACTTGTAAGATCTGCCTTTTCTTCAGATCCCAGCAGAGCCAGTCCGCCTGCGCCAGCGGAGAAGCTGCGTGCAAGGAGCTGCAGACGCAGTCAGATGTTGTGGAGTTCCTCATCAGCCACACAGACGTCCTCTTCCCCTCCAAATCCACGCCAGCCGTGGGAGAGAGGGCAGGTGAGCGTCTTCCTCCATTAGCTTGATCTTGATCTGACACCTTGATCCAAGCCAGGCCTTCTCCAAGACCTTTGAAAATGCTTTTTCTGTCGAGGAGACAGCAGGCTTCGGGGTTTAGATTAGAATATGGTGCCCCGTTCCTGGGTCCTGAGAGTGTCCAAACCCAAAGCTTCCATGGAGAAAACCGTCACTGCCGTTCAGATGTTTTGCAAGCAGGTGAAGCTTGATTGAAGTGTGGCAGCAAAGCTTTCCGAGGTTCCTGCCCCCTAGTTTTTCTAGGTTTTTTGTTTGCCTGTTTCAATACAGTGAGCTGCTCTTAATTGTGGCTGTGTCCTTTGCCACGAGCATACCTCTGAGCACACGGTTCTTTTGAGCTCCTCTTCTTCCAGTGGCTCTGATAAGCAAGTCTGAGAGAAATGCAGAACTGGGATGGCTGTGCGGCTGCCTTCTGATCCTCCCTCTTACCTGTGGTTTCCCCTTGCAGGGCACAGCTCTCTGGACGGGCCCAAGTCTGTGTGGGTGTCTCCTCCATCCACAAAGCTGCTCACGCTGCAGGAGGCACAGGCTGAGAGGAGAGGCCAGAGCAGCTCTCCTGCTGCGACACAGAGCAGCAACACCGAGGTGGAGGAAGGCCCCACAGCTGTAATGAGGAACTTCCACACGGTCATTGATTCTCCATCGGAAAGGTAAAGAGGACTTCCCTTTCCAGCAGCTATCATCATTGGTCGGGTGGGTTTGCCAGGAACGGGCAACTGTCGGCAAGGGCTCGGAGCAGCTCTTCCCTCACCCTGCACCACGACTGACAGCACGCTCTGCTTTCTCTCTCCAGACCAAGTTCTCACAGCAAGAGGACGGAGTCACCAGCTGGCAGTTGGCGTTCCTGTTTCTGTCTGGGCAAACCATCCCCTGCAGCCAAACGCCAACTGCAGCTCAGTGCCAGGGATCCCTCAGAAGCACAAGTCGTGGTCCTGGCAGGTAAGGGTGCAAATCCAGCTTTCAAAGCACTGCTTGTCAGCAGCACAGGTAGGATTCATGCTTTCAGTGGGCTTGTACCTCCTTCTGGCGCTCGAGCCTGTGCCTGACATCTTTGGTTCACCCCTGTCTTTCCCAAATGAGTCTCTTGTCAACACAAGAGCTGGACCTGCACGAGGATCACTGTCAAGACAGTGACACTGTTGCTAGAAGCCTATTTGCTTCTGCCCACCACCACTACGTAGCCAGATGTCAAGAACCTCTTTCATGATTCATCTTGTGAACGTTTGACACTAACCGCTGTCCATCTACTCCTTCCTAGGTGACCCGAGCCCTCGTGTGTCCCGAAGACGCAGGGCATGCTACGACAGCGCATCCTGTGCTTCCATCAATGAAGAGCTGTTAGGAAGCACAGGGTGCTGCATTTCAGTGGAGAGCCTTCCATATGGCACCATCAATGCAGACAAGAACATCATCGTCGTTGAAGCCCTCGTTCATCCCATCCCTCCGGAAGCTGCTGACCTGAGCCTGCCAGACACCACAGGCACCAGCGTGGATTGGGACCCAGTGCAGGGGTCCCAGGACAGCCCAGCCCAAGCACAGCCCGAGTGCCCCGACAGCAGCACCACCATGCAGGCTCAGGTCAGCAACACCGAGGAGAAGCCGAGCCTCTTGGAGGGGGGTGTAGAATCAGGCCACCAGTGCCAGGCTCCAAGCAACAGCACGAGCTCTGAGTTACTCTCTCCTTAACAACAGAGGATTGGTCCCATCTTAAAGCCTGGACCTCTCACGCCCTCCTTTGTCCCATTGAATAAAGGCACGCTCGTGCTCAATCAACACTTTGGCTGCATTCCGATTCTTCATTCACAGGGACTGGGATGAATGCAAGAAACAGCAAGGCAGCTCAGCTTGCAGTGCTCTGGCTGTGGGGTGCGTGCAGCCGAGCTCTGGGTGTGTTCCCATTTTGCCTGACTTTGGGATGCCTGCAGCGAGAGCTCTGCTACCATTTTTTATCCTAGCATCCTGGAACTGCTCATGAAAACTCCAAGCCTCCTGGCTGCGGCTTTGTGATGCTTTTCAGTGCTTTTTCTTTATTGCTTTTTGGATGCTCTAACACCTCTGTCCTCTCGTCGTTTCCATTCCCGGCTCCCACCTCTGAGCCAGCCCTGCAGATCATCTCCAGCCCTGCCATCATGGCGCTGCGGCAGGAGGAGCTCACCCTGACCAACATCAGGCAGTGCTGCCTGCCTCTCTCACTCTCTAGACCAAGTGTAACTACGCTGTTGTGGAGACAAATGCTTTCTGTCACATCCTCCATCCCCGCAGCCATTTACTGGTAGGCGGCTCTTGCAGAAGAAGATTCAAGCAGCAGGACCTTTTGCCCAACTACAGCACACGAATGCTACAAAAGCAGAAACAACCCGCAAGCTCTGAGTCTGTGAGTCTGCACAGGCACGCACCGACTGCGTTTGATGGTACCCCCCATCCTTGATTTCCTTCCCTGCTTCTTGTCTGATGGCACTGCTGAGCCAGGAACAAGCTGCCCGGCGTGGCAGAGCGTGGTGCAGAGCTGTGCTGGGACCTCCTCCCCTTCCTCTGCTGCAGCTTGGCGTGCAACCTCACCCACTTCTCTGACAGACCTGCTGATCCCATCGGGAAGCTCTGGCACGGGATGTGCCTCCAACCCAAAGCTCCTTCCCACCTCCCAAGGGAAAGCAAAGCAACCCGAGCATCGCCAACAAACCTGCCCAGCAGACAGCAGGGAATGCAAACAGCTTCTGGCTGCTCCCCTGCACTCCCATCCTAAGTAAGAGACCCCACGAGGACTGGCTGGGAAATCAGTGTATGACACACGTGAGTGTGCACAGGATTGTGCAAAGCAGTGGGGTTCCACCAGTGTGTGTGTATTTGTGCACAGATGCTGTTGCACACGTTTGTGTTCATGAGTGTACAAACCAGTGGGGTTGCTCAGGTCTGTGCATGTCAGTGGGTATGTGAGCAAGGACAAGCACGCACATATATGTGCGTGCACAGGGGTGTGTAAAGGTTGGAGCTGTGCAAAGACATTGTGGTACCGGTGTGTGTGTGCACTTTGGGAGTGAAAGGAAGGGGTTGCGCGTGTGTCTGTGTGTGTGCGCACAGGGCTGCACTAAGGGATGTGGTTGCGTGAGTGTGTGTGAGCACATGGATAGTGCGTGGATGCGGTGGCACCAATGTGTGCTTGCACAGGGGTGTGCTGAGGAGTTGGGTTGCACACAGGTGCACACACAGGGATGTTTGTGGTAGCTGTAGGCAGCTCTGAGCAAGTTTTTCTGAGCAAGTTCCCATCTCTTTTCCATTCCTTTGCCCCTCAGAACGGTTTTCCAGTGGCTCTCGTCCAAGAATTCTTGGAACAGCCTGCGGCTGGCTCTCCTGAAGCTCAGGGTCCTGACTTTGCTTTTGGCCAGGCCCGCATTCCTCGAGATGAGGAACTCTAGGAGGGCATGGTCACTACAGGCCTGACCACCTCCAGACTTAAGCCCTGCTGTGCACCGTGTCCAGTAATGCTTCCCTTCTGCTTGGTGTGCTTAATGCTTGGGCCACACAGTTCATCTCTGTGCACTCCAGCAGTCTCTCAGACAGCTTGCAGCCAGCCATGCTGATTTCCCAGCCTGACTGGAATCCCCCATCAAGTTAAGAGTCAGTGAGCGCGGTGCTTCTGGTAGCTGCAGTAAGCAGGGCCCATCAACAGGCTCCCTTCACCGGGCGGCCTGGAGCAGACCCTCACCTCCAGAAGCCCACGATTGGTTCAGTCATTAATTTGACCTGCAAGTTCTCCATGTGATCATGGCTGTTCTTAGTCCTTAGCAGTCAGCTTCTTCATATAGAGGGCAAATCCCTTGCCCTCCTGAATTCCACAGTAACAATCACGTCTGCTTTGTGTCAGGCTTTTGTTTTCTTTTTTTTAGTTATTACTATTCTTTTCCCATTTACTAGGTAGGAAAGCTACTTTCTGAGCCAGGAGAAGAAGAAGTGCAACAGGCAACAATCTTCCTTGCACTATGCAGTTTGCATGAGTAGCCAAGTGCTCCTGAGGTCATGTGTGCTGCAGAGCTGACCTTGGTGGCAGGGGCCGTGTCTTCATTTTCTACCTGCCCCGTGGGAACATAAGAAGACTATTCAGAGCAGGAGCTGCAGAGCAGGATGAACGGCATGAGAAGGTAAGGCTGGGAACCAAGGAGGCAGCTTTTGTGTCGGGCAGCAGTGATGCAGGGGGCTCCCCAGCAGGAAGCTGGCTCATCCAAACGCTTGCTGAGTGTTTGGAAGCCCAAACCCTTATGGTCTCTAAGCTGAAGGCAGCCCAGAGGCAGCATGTCCTTGATCTGATCGTGGTGTGCCTGAGTGAGGGAGTGATCCAAGCTGGATGCAGAAGAGTCATCTTAATTTCTCTGATATTTGACTTCAGGTGACACCTCTTGGGTGTTGGTTTCCTAAAATTTGGATCTAGGAGGCGGCCTCTCCCTTTGCTTAAGGTTGCAGTCATTGCTGGTGTGGGATCATTTGTCCCACAGCTGGTGAGCAGAGCTGTTGCTCTCCTGAGCGTGCTGCACGTGGAGACAGAGCTTTGGACCCCCTTGCTAAAGACCACCCTGTGAGAGCCTGTCAGAAGCACTGCTGCGGTGTGCACGTGAGCTGGGCGCAGCTTAGGCTGAGCAGAACTAAGAGGTGAGCTGGGTTTGGTGCTGGGTGGTTGCTGGGAGGTGTCTCAGCAGAAAAGCCAGGCTGGGGTGTGCACGCTGTGTCAGTCCTCATCCCAGCTGGCAGTGAGAGTTGGAGGAGGGTGATGGGTGCTGCCTGCTCTCGCTGCTGCACCGAGTTTGTGGCACAGCAGCACAGTGGTGAGTGAGCTGGGAGGGGGACGGACTGCTGCTGTGCATGGCTAGGCCAGAGCTGGAGGTTTGTCCAACACGTGCGTCATGCTGGTGCAGCCATTGCAGCTGCAGCAGGAGTAGAAGACAAAGAAGTTTTCTTCGTGAGAGCAACACCAATGATTTGATTCAAATGTATAACTGCTATGAAGATGGTGAGGAACAGATCCACCTGAAAGACATGCTTGATCACATCAGGAATGAGCATGTGATCAAATAGAGCCAGCGTGGCTTTCCCAGGGGAAGGCCATGCCTAACCAGTCTGGCGGCCTTCTGTGATGGAGTGGCGGCATTTGTGGACAAAAGGAAGGAAACAGATGTCATTGACCTGGACTTGAGCAAGATCTTTGACATGGCCCTCCACCACATCCTTCTCTCTAAATTGGAGGGACGTGGATTTGACAGGTGGACCACCTGGTGGAGAAGGTATTGGTTGAAAGGCCACAGACAGAGGGTGGTGATTCATGGTTCTGTGTCCAGGTGGAGGCCGATACCAAGTGGTGTCATCCAGGAGTCTGTCTTGGGACCAGTGCTTTTTTACATCGTTATCAGGGACACCAGTGATGCAATCGAGTGCACCCTCTGCTGTTTGCTGAGGGTGCGTCTGACACAGCGGAAGGAAGGGATGCCATTCAGAGGGACCTCGCCCGAGAGGTTGGCCTAGGTGAATCTAATGAGGTTCAACACAGCAAAGTGCAAGGTTTTGCACTTGGGCTGGAGGAATCCCAGGCATTCCTACAGACTGGGAGGAGCGGTCCTTAAGAGAAGCCCCGCAGAGAAGGACCTGGGGGTCCTGGTGGATGAAGAAGAGAACGTGAGCCATCAGCGTGCTCTTGCAGCTCAGAGAGCAAATGGTACCCTGGGCTGCATCAGAAGAGGGGATGGCCAGCAGGGACAGGGAGGTGATTGATCTTCATGATCCTTGAGGTCCCCTCCAACCCGGGCCGTTCTATGATTCTGCGATTACACTCGCTGTCCGAAATAATGGCAGCTGTGCAGAAGCTGGATATATGTGGGGACAGCTCTTGTAAGCAGCTGATTTTAAGACCTTGCCCTAGTCGAGAGTCTAAATTGCGTGTCAGAAGAAAGCTGGGAAAGTGGTTATTGCTCATTATTTTTCATTTGCTGATTCTTTCTTTAGGGTTCCTTTTCAAAAGGAGATTTTGGTGATGGAAGCAGCTGAAGAAGGAACAAAACCAGCTCTTGCCAGGAGTGCTTGAAGTCCCTGTGGAGAGAAGCAAAGAACCTGGGCTTCCTCTGGGATGCTCCCCACCATGTCTCAGGAAGGAGACAGCTGCTGTTCCAATTTCTGCTCTGTGTGTGGAAAGGTACGCCTGGGTTTCTTCTGCTTGTTTTCTCTTTCTTGTTCTCTCTTTTAAGGAGAAGGGGTGGAGCAAGGGGAGACCCACTGGTCATTTGTTACCTCAAGAACAGGATGGATTCTGCATTCACCGTGAAAAACCTGGGCTAGTAGCACGGGCGTGTTTCAGGCTGGACTCTTCTTTTCCTGCTCAGTTTCCTTTTGGCTACAGGGAGACAGCTGTCGAAAGGTGTGTTTTCAAAGCCACTCTAGAAAACCGTGTTTCACTGTTGCAGGTGGTTCAGTGTGCTCTTGCAGTGTAGATGCGTTTGCTGTAGAATCTTAGTGGTTTCTGTTCCTAGGGGAGGACTGGGAGGAGGTAGTGAGAAGAGAATTCAATGCCTTGGGTGTATCTTAGTGAGAAATGTTGGCATGAGGTGCTGAAAGTCTTCAGCTGTAAAAGGACAGTGAGGCTCAGACTCCTTAACCTGCTGGAGCAGGGCGGAAGCAAGGAGTGGGCACTGCCCTCCCAAGTGCAGGCTGCACTTGGTTATGGTCTGCCAGGTCTCTGCTGCCCTGTGTTTCTTCTGAGAAGTTTGTTGGAGCTGCTTGGAGTAGTGAAGGGTGGGGAAGAAGTGCTGTTCAAGAGCTAAGGCTCTGCATGATAATTCTGGATGGATTGAACCACGGTGTCTGAAGACATAGCTTCCATCAGAATGATCCCAGCATTGTGCAAGTGTCTCAGCTGAACCCCCTGAGCAGGTGTCTGAGAGCACCCGCCTCCTCCAGCTGAGCCATAGGCAAGCTAACTGTGCCCAGGAATTACAGCTTATGCAGACTGAATATGCTTCCAAGTGTTTTCCTTAGTGATAAACAATGTCCCAGCACTCTGATATTCCATCTCCGGCACAATCTGGAGCATCTCTGCAAACCATGGGTGCCCCTTCCCACCCCCGTTTCTTCCTTTCTCTCTTTAGAATCAGTGTGGTGCAGTTCCCTGCGTTTGTGAGCAGCAGCCAGCAGGCCGCAAGAGATCCAGTTGCACCTTTAGCAGACAGAGGGATGTGATGGGGACAGACTGTCCTTACCGCCATGCAGAAGTGAGTTTTTCCCGTCCTCTATTAAGAAGTAGGAAAGAATAGAGTTTGAATGTTACTTCTGAGCAGGTGCTGTGCTGTAGGGGATGTCAGGTAACCATTTACTTGGGGGTGCGGGAAGGAGCAGTGCAAAGTGATGTATTAGTTTGTGTTTTGGCTGTTGAAGTGCAGTTCCATTTTGGGGAGCAAAAAGATGGGCTAATGTGGAAAACAGAAGGGAGAAGGCTAGTACCTGGACAGTGGGCTGAGCTTTGGTGACTGCAGCCATTTGCAGGAGAAGTTTTGCTGTTTTGCACAGTGGAGTTCAGAATGGGAGCTGATGATGAATGGGAGCTGCTGGAGAAACAGACTTCCATGGACAAGTTCCAGTGCCTCAATGACTTTCTTGTAGCGAGGCAGCAGTGATGCTGGAGGGCACGTGGTGAGTGCGTGGACAGGGTGGCACAAACGAGTGCGTGTGCTGAGGAGTTGGGCTGCACACAGGTGCAGACAAAGGGATGTTTGTGGTAGGTGTAGGCACGTCCGTGTTCCCAGGGATGGTTTGCACACGTCTGTGAATGCAAAGGAGGGCAGAAGATGCGGTGCGTGCATGAGGGTGTGCAAAGCAGGCAGGGTGGCACACAGGTGTGCGTGTGCACGTGGATAGGGGAAGGCTGGGGTTACAGGTTGACCTGTGCTGAGGTGAGTGGGGGCTCACGGTGTTGCTCAGTGGTAGATTTGTTCACACTGAGTGCTACCAGGAAACTCGCGCACCCTTTTTGTTTCAGCTGTGCCAGTGCTGTGATCCCTTGCTGCTGGGCTGGGGTGTTGGAAGGATGGTGTGCGTGCCGAGCTCCCATCTCTCTTGCAGGAATCAAGTGTAGAGCCAAAGGGATGTTTGGGCCAGGTGGCTGCAAGAAGGCTGGCTGTTTGGGATGGTGGTAGCTGATGGAAAATGGGTATTCCGTTCAGCTTTTAACAGAAGTCAGGGGTCCTACAGCAAGAATGACTAGGATCTCGAATGGCTTCAAACGTGCACACTGAGTACATCTGTCCTGCCATGCCATCTCTGCTTCTTTCTGATGAAAGCATTTTTACGACCACGTGTTGGGCCTGTTTGCTTGAAGAAGGAGAAATGTTAGGTACAGTTCTCACCGAGAACTTCTGCGTAATTTGAATCATGAGTGTTAGCACAGTTCTCCTACTACTAATGGCTTTCACTAAACCACGTCCCTCAACACAACATTCAGTCGTTCCTTGAACACCCCCAGCGTCGGTGACTCCACCAGCTCCCTGGGCAGTCCATTCCAGTGCTTGGCCACCCTTTCTGAGAAGTAATATTTCCTAATGTCCAGCCTGAATCTCCTCTGCTGCAGCTTGAAACCATTCCCTCTAGTTCTGTCAATAATGACACAAGAGGACAGGCCGTCCCCCAGCTCACTACAACCTCCCTTCAGGAAGTTATATTGAGCAAGAAGGTCTCCCCTGAGCCATCTCTTCTCCAGGCTGAGCATTCCCAGCTCCTGCAGCCTCTCCTCATATGGCCCCATTGTGCTCCAGAGCCCTCACCAGCTTTGTTGCCCTTCTTTGAACACGTTCCAAAGCCTCAGTGTCTTTCTTGCACTGAGGGGTCCAAAACTGGAAACAGAACTTGAGTTGCAGCATCACCAGTGCCGAGTACAGGGGGACAGTCACCTCTCCGCTCCTGCTGGCAGTGCTGTTTCTGGCGCAAAATGAATGTAAGTGTCACATGTGTAACATCCTTTTTGATGGAGTTCTCTGACGGGAGTCCAATGGATTTGAGACCTGACTTGAAGCCTGTGGGCATCACCCAGGAGTTGGAGTGCCAGGATTAGGCCAGGGAACAGGAACCTCTTTGGTGGTTATTAACTCCCACCTTTTTTGGTCAGGAATCTATGTATGTATTTTTGTTGTTTTTTTTTTCATGCAAAGAAGAGACCAGTGAAGCTGTGAGGTGTCTAGAGCACAAGTCTTATGGGGAGCTTCTTATGGAACTGGGATGATTTAGTCTGGAAGAGAGGAGGCTCAGGGAGGACCTTATCATTCTGTACGATTACCTGAAGAGAGGTTATGTGGAGGTGAGGGTTGTCCTGCTCTTCTCCCATGTAAGTAGTGACAGGAGTGGAAGGAACAACCTCAGGTTGTATGAGGGGAGATTCAGCTTGGATGTTAAGAAAACCATCTCCAAATGGGTGCTCAGACGCTGGAGGCATCTGCTGGCTGAGCGCTTTGTTGGGTGAGCATCACACTGCTGGAAAGCACGCAGCTGTTGTCTCTGCGAACAGCCCCATCCGTGGGGACTGGTGGCTTTTTCATGTTACCCTTGTGTTTCAAGTCCTACATCCAGTTACTCGTGCTGTTTGAAAGCACCATCTTAGAGGCAGCCTTGATTTCTGCAGCTGCGAGCTTTGTGCCACGGGAGCTCCCCTGCTTCTCCCTGGGATGGGCGACCGAATGGAAGGCCCAGCAGAAGTCTGGGTAGGTGATATCACTTGCTGTTCCTTTCCCCACCCGTGCCAGGAGAAGCAGGGAATGGGACTGGGGGACATCCCAGCGGTGGGATCCTGCCTCAGCAGAACTGAATGGCTGTTCTGATCCATGTATTTTAACCTGAGTGGATCTGACACTAACAAGAGAGGCGAGGGGCCTGTGGGAAAAAAAATGTATGTGCCACAATGTGTGCTATAATGTAAACCATGAGGTGGGTCAGAGTGGAGCACAGGCTTGGGTGCATCTGATTCAGGAGCAGGGACACGCAATGCTCATCTTGGGTGTCTGGCTGACAACAAGAGCAGAGAGGTAAGTTTCACAGGGTCGCGTGCCCATTTTATTTTCTTTTTCATTCATGATGCATAGAGGCGTTACCCAGACAAAGTGAGCATTTGTCAGCTGGACTTGCTAGAAATGACCTAGGCAGTGAAATGGGTTTGAAGCATCCCAAAGAGCCCTGCAAAAGAATGCTGAGAGTTAACCTGGCACCCTCCTTTGGAAACCTCCGGTGTCTGTCAGCTCTTCAGCTGTGCCCAAACACCTCCCATTGCGCTGCCACACCAGGACGTAATTCCAACCCCACCCTGAGTTCTGGAATGTTGTGGTGCCGTGTTGGAATCACATGTGACCAGGGGGTCTTGCCTCCCCCCCTTGTGGGGGGTCATGGTGGACCAGGCTGGTGGCTGTTGGTGATGTCATAAGCAGCTGGCATGTGGAGAGGAGTGGTGTGTTCTATGTTCCTTTGTGGGCGTGTAGGAGTTCGGAGTGGTTGTTTGGCTTGTTGTTCTTGTGCCTTTAGTGCCTTTGTTTGAGTACCATCGTGCGCAGCATCCTGTAGGTAAGCTGAGCCGGCGTGGGATGGACGGGTGGGCAGTGAGGTGTTGAGAAGTGCTGGCTGTCGGAGCTCCCAGCACCGTATTGCTTACTCTTGCGCATCAGACGTCATTTTCCCCCGGTAGACACGTCCCAAAGGGGGTATTCATAAAAGTACCACCCGTCCCATGCTTCTTCAGCCGTCTTCTTTGCTCAGTTGTGGAAGCAGAGTAAAGCTGCTGGGCGGACAGGCATCACATAGCCTGAGACTCAGCATGTCTTGCAGCAAGTGGATGGGACAGTTGTGCTGTGTGCTTTATTCCATGGCTGTCTTATTCCTGCTCACTGACCTGCTCTTTCTCTCTCCTCTGCCCACCCTCTGCCCACTGCCTTGGTGCAGCTTTTGCTCTCATAAGATCTGAGCAGAGTGACCAGGAACTGCTGCAGATAGCCTGAGGTGATCTCGTTGCCAGGTACGTGCCATCTTTTGTCCCACCACGTCGTTTTGCATGCCGTGGGTTTCTTCACTGCCCTCCAGCTCAGCCCTCAGAAGAGTGCTGTCTAATGCCCTGCTGTCGCACTGTCAGAGCGCTCTGGGCGAATGCATCTGCTGCTCTGTGCCAGAGTCCCCATCTGCTGGCAGAGGGATAGCAACTTGGTACAGCACTGCCTCAGAGGCTGTCACGTTTGAATTTACTGAAGCAAGGGGTAGTTTCTCGAACACTTGCCTATGCCGCAGGGTATGCAAGGGTAGCTCTGAAGAAGTCCCTCCATACTGTGCTGGGTGAATAGAGAAAACAGAAGTGTGTTTCTGCTCTGTTCCAGCTTGTCACACCTGCTGGGATGGGCAACGCATGCAGCGAGATCAGATGTGAGCCCGAGGTAGCGGGCACGGAGGTACAGTATGAAGCTCTGACTTGTCTTTGTTCCCTGTGTTGAGCTAGCAGAGGGAGCTGCAGATGTACTCTCCTACAGGAAAGAGTGGGCCAAAGGGGGCCAGGCCACCTGTCCACGCCAGTGCCATTGCTGATGAGTCTGTGTAGAGAGAGATGCATCTTTGCATGGCCTGGCGATCCTGCTGCATGCCAGGAAGAGAAACAACTGTGATGAGAAGTGCAGCTCCTTCTGAAGTGCTCCTGAGCAGGAGGGAGCGCATTTCCTGCAGCTTTCTCTGCAGATGTGCTCCTCACCTTGAAATCCTCCTGGTTTGTCCTCAGCTCCTGACCACGGCCTGTGCTCTGTTTTGCAGGCTGATAACATGTGGAAGCCGCAGCTGGTGCGTGCGGAGTCATCTTTCAACGTGCCAGCGATTGCGGCAGCCCATGTTATTAAGCGTTACGTCGCCCAGGGGCCGGATGAAGTCTCCCTGGAGGTAAGCAGTTACAGGCGTTCCTTGTTGTCATGCACGGGAGAGTAGTCTAGGGTGTGAACGGCTCAGGAATATTCACAGACACCTTCAGAATGTCTCGTGAGGTGAAGCTTCGAAGGTTCGGTTCCAGCTTAGACTTGCGCTGGGTCAGGAGGAGTTCAGCCATCTCTCCAGTATGGTTGGATTGGGCATTTGAACCTTGTAATCAAGCAGATCCTGCCCAGTATGGGAGCCTGGTCTCTGAGCAACAGCAGACGGGTGTGTGAAGTGTGCAGATGTGTTCAGGAAGCCCTGCTAACCGATGCCCGTGGTTAAAGTGGAGCTCTTCCATAGCCTTTGGCAGAGAGCCTGCTGATTTTGAGACCTGTTTCCTACTGCACAGCTGTACTGTGTATGTTGTGTGACCCTTGTACCTCCAAGTTCAGTTTTAGAAGGGAAAATGCCTTGGGGCTGCATTGGTGCAATTGCTGTCTAGCTTTAGGATATTCTGTGGCGCAGAAGAAGGCAGTTATTTGAGCTGTGCTTTCCTGCCAGCTGTGCTGAAGCTGGGATTGACGTTTCAATCTCTTGCAGGTGGGAGACTTGGTGTGCATTATTGATATGCCACCAAAGGAGCTGAGCCCCCGGTGGAGAGGCAAGCGTGGCTTTCAGGTAGGCACATGCTTTCGACTAGAGAGCCCAACTTCAGTAGAGTCAGGAATATCAGCTTGGAGCTGCTCTGCCTGCACAGGATGGCTTCCGGATGCAAACGGTTGCCCTGTGTCGCTGTCAGGGGACGTTCCCTTGGGCTCTGGGCTCAGGCTAATGCCCTCCTCTCTTTTTGTTCTTGTTACAGGTTGGGTTTTTCCCTGGTGAGTGCGTGGAGCTCATCAGTGGAAAAGTTCCCGAGTCCCTCATCAATTCATTGCCAAAGCCAGGTACACATGTTACATTTGACAATGCGGGTTAGTAAAATGGGGTCAGAGCGTGGCTTTCAGGGGGTTCGTTAATGCTAGCGTTGAGCAAGATTAGCAACAGGACTGCATTAAGGTCCATGGGAACACGCAGAGATCTGTCCCAATCCCACTGTGTTTATTGTTGGGCTTGGGGAAGTCACAGAATCCTCCTGGAATGGCTTGGGATTGGCAGGGGCCTAAAGGATCATCCTCAGGCTCCATGGCCTCTGCCTCAGTCTGGGTCGGCAGCCGACGCATTTAGCAGGAGTCGAGAGCAGGCTGTCCGGGGCCCCTTCTGACCTGGCCTTGGGCACGTGCAGGGACGGGGAAAATCCGTTCTTGCGTGTCCTTGTTGGGAATGTTCTTCCCGATGTTCCGTGCTCGGTCGAAGGCGTTACGCTCAGCCTCGTCCAACCGAGCCAAGCCTGAAATGAACTGGTTTCTTTGTTTTGTTTCTTTGCAGTGCCGAGGAAACGGGGCAAGCTCAGCACCTTCCTTCGTTCGGTGGTGAAGGCTCGCCCCAGGAGATCGGAGCAGCCGGAGCCAGCGAAGGAAGGGGTGTTTGGGTGTGACCTGGGGGAGCACCTTCTCCGCTCTGGCCGTGATGGTAAGGAACAGCCCATTGCTGAGATCTCCCTCCGCTGGGCATCTAAAGATAAAAGGGAGATCATATCCAACAATTGTTTCAGTCTGAAAACATAGGAAGCCTTCTGGCCAAACAGAGCATCCTGCATCCTTTTCCTAGCTCTTCTGGACTTGAGATTGCATTCCTCCATTCCCCAGGGAGCTGTGATGGGACTTGCAGTGTCTGTGGTTTTGCCAGAATTACTTTCTCCAGGCTGTTGATTGGTGGTGGCATTTCTGGAAAGCCAAGAACACGTCTCTGTGCAGTTTCCTCACAGCTGTCTCTGCCAGCTTTCTCCTCTAAGGAGGAAGCAAGCGGTGGCCCGGCTGGGCTTACTGGGTGGGATGTGAGAAGAGCAGGGCCTGAAGCAGGACTTGAGTAAGAAGCTGAGCTAACCGCTGGCTCTTGTTCTGTAGTCCCCCAGGTCCTGCAGAGCTGCGCCGAGTTCATTGAGCAGCATGGCGTGGTGCAGGGGATCTACCGCCTGTCCGGCATGGCGTCCAGGATCCAGCGCCTACGGTAAGAGTGCTGCGACTGACACAGCTGTCAGCAGGGGCACGTGCCATGCTGCGGGCGTTCAGAGGAACCCCTTCCTTTTCTTGACTGTATTCTGTGTGGCTTTGGACTTGCTTTCCTCTTTCTCAAAGCCCTCTGCCCAATCCTGTGTCCTTCTCTGCAGCCATGAGTTTGAGTTGGAGCAGGTTCCCGAGCTCAGCGTCCGAGACATTCACAGCGTGAGCTCCCTCTGCAAGATGTACTTCAGGGAGCTCCCGAACCCTCTGCTGACCGAGCAGCTGTATGCCAAGTTCTCGGTAAGCTCAGGGCAATGTCTTGGAAATGACACTCACCTCTCCCCTGGGCGTCCTGGCTGATGGTTGCAGCAGTGCCCCAGCTCCGAGGTCTTATTTCTGTTAGCCCCATGAGGCATGTCTTTGCCACATCCTGCCTCAGGCTGATGCCACTTTTGGTGGTGCCAGGAGGTGCTTATTTAAGCTATTCACGACGCTTGGAAGAATTCCCTTCCCTTTGCTATTCCCGCCTGGTGTCTGAATCCCTTCCTGCCTTTTTCCAGGACGCTGTTTGCGCTGCGACGGAGGAGGAGCGGCTGCTCAGCATGCAGGATGCCATCCAGCAGCTGCCCGCTCCTCACTACAGGTCAGTGCTGCGCTCGGTCTGCTGAGTTCAGCCCTGCTGCCTTTCAGAGGGCCATGATGCGATTCCAGGTGTTGCCTCACGCTGGCAGCATCATGCCTGTGCACGCTGAAGCGGCTGAAGGCTGCGTCGGGTCGGTTGATTGGGTCAGTTCCTTGGTACGGGGGCACGGTTGGTGCAGCCGATGGCTGCGGCTGTGCTGTGCTGGGGCTTGGTGCTGCAGTGTGGTGGCATTGGGAATGTTTTACCTACTTCATATTCAGGGACGGTAGCAATGACAACAACCGGCATGAAGTGAGGTTTGTTTTGTGCGCTGCAGCACGGCTTGCTTTTTGGTGCTGAACATCTGCCCCTCTTGTTTTCCAGGACGCTGGAATACCTTATGAGACACTTGGCGTCTCTGGCCGGGAACTGCTCCATCACCAACATGCATGCTCAGAACTTGGCGATAGTGTGGGCTCCAAACCTCTTAAGGTAAACTTCCGTTTCAACACGATGCTTACTTCTGCTCTGGCCCAACCCCAGGGGCACAATTTCCAGGTGACAGTTTCTACTCACTTGTTTAGCTGGGACTGCTGTGTCCCTGATCATCCAGGAGAATTTTGTCAGTGGCATCGCTGATTGCCCACTGCGGAAGTCTCCAGAGCCCAACTTGTCAGGTTTTGGCTACAGAAATTCAGACTGGGGGAAATGATCCTGGGGAAATGACTTGTAAGATCTGCCTTTTCTTCAGATCCCAGCAGAGCCAGTCCGCCTGCGCCAGCGGAGAAGCTGCGTGCAAGGAGCTGCAGACGCAGTCAGATGTTGTGGAGTTCCTCATCAGCCACACAGACGTCCTCTTCCCCTCCAAATCCACGCCAGCCGTGGGAGAGAGGGCAGGTGAGCGTCTTCCTCCATTAGCTTGATCTTGATCTGACACCTTGATCCAAGCCAGGCCTTCTCCAAGACCTTTGAAAATGCTTTTTCTGTCGAGGAGACAGCAGGCTTCTGGGTTTAGATTAGAATATGGTGCCCCGTTCCTGGGTCCTGAGAGTGTCCAAACCCAAAGCTTCCATGGAGAAAACCGTCACTGCCGTTCAGATGTTTTGCAAGCAGGTGAAGCTTGATTGAAGTGTGGCAGCAAAGCTTTCCGAGGTCCCTGCCCCCTAGTTTTTCTAGGTTTTTTGTTTGCCTGTTTCGATACAGTGAGCTGCTCTTAATTGTGGCTGTGTCCTTTGCCACGAGCATACCTCTGAGCACACGGTTCTTTTGAGCTCCTCTTCTTCCAGTGGCTCTGATAAGCAAGTCTGAGAGAAATGCAGAACTGGGATGGCTGTGCGGCTGCCTTCTGATCCTCCCTCTTACCTGTGGTTTCCCCTTGCAGGGCACAGCTCTCTGGACGGGCCCAAGTCTGTGTGGGTGTCTCCTCCATCCACAAAGCTGCTCACGCTGCAGGAGGCACAGGCTGAGAGGAGAGGCCAGAGCAGCTCTCCTGCTGCGACACAGAGCAGCAACACCGAGGTGGAGGAAGGCCCCACAGCTGTAATGAGGAACTTCCACACGGTCATTGATTCTCCATCGGAAAGGTAAAGAGGACTTCCCTTTCCAGCCGCTATCATCATTGGTCGGGTGGGTTTGCCAGGAACGGGCAACTGTCGGCAAGGGCTCGGAGCAGCTCTTCCCTCACCCTGCACCACGACTGACAGCACGCTCTGCTTTCTCTCTCCAGACCAAGTTCTCACAGCAAGAGGACGGAGTCACCAGCTGGCAGTTGGCGTTCCTGTTTCTGTCTGGGCAAACCATCCCCTGCAGCCAAACGCCAACTGCAGCTCAGTGCCAGGGATCCCTCAGAAGCACAAGTCGTGGTCCTGGCAGGTAAGGGTGCAAATCCAGCTTTCAAAGCACTGCTTGTCAGCAGCACAGGTAGGATTCATGCTTTCAGTGGGCTTGTACCTCCTTCTGGCGCTCGAGCCTGTGCCTGACATCTTTGGTTCACCCCTGTCTTTCCCAAATGAGTCTCTTGTCAACACAAGAGCTGGACCTGCACGAGGATCACTGTCAAGACAGTGACACTGTTGCTAGAAGCCTATTTGCTTCTGCCCACCACCACTACGTAGCCAGATGTCAAGAACCTCTTTCATGATTCATCTTGTGAACGTTTGACACTAACCGCTGTCCATCTACTCCTTCCTAGGTGACCCGAGCCCTCGTGTGTCCCGAAGACGCAGGGCATGCTACGACAGCGCATCCTGTGCTTCCATCAATGAAGAGCTGTTAGGAAGCACAGGGTGCTGCATTTCAGTGGAGAGCCTTCCATATGGCACCATCAATGCAGACAAGAACATCATCGTCGTTGAAGCCCTCGTTCATCCCATCCCTCCGGAAGCTGCTGACCTGAGCCTGCCAGACACCACAGGCACCAGCGTGGATTGGGACCCAGTGCAGGGGTCCCAGGACAGCCCAGCCCAAGCACAGCCCGAGTGCCCCGACAGCAGCACCACCATGCAGGCTCAGGTCAGCAACACCGAGGAGAAGCCGAGCCTCTTGGAGGGGGGTGTAGAATCAGGCCACCAGTGCCAGGCTCCAAGCAACAGCACGAGCTCTGAGTTACTCTCTCCTTAACAACAGAGGATTGGTCCCATCTTAAAGCCTGGACCTCTCACGCCCTCCTTTGTCCCATTGAATAAAGGCACGCTCGTGCTCAATCAACACTTTGGCTGCATTCCGATTCTTCATTCACAGGGACTGGGATGAATGCAAGAAACAGCAAGGCAGCTCAGCTTGCAGTGCTCTGGCTGTGGGGTGCGTGCAGCCGAGCTCTGGGTGTGTTCCCATTTTGCCTGACTTTGGGATGCCTGCAGCGAGAGCTCTGCTACCATTTTTTATCCTAGCATCCTGGAACTGCTCATGAAAACTCCAAGCCTCCTGGCTGCGGCTTTGTGATGCTTTTCAGTGCTTTTTCTTTATTGCTTTTTGGATGCTCTAACACCTCTGTCCTCTCGTCGTTTCCATTCCCGGCTCCCACCTCTGAGCCAGCCCTGCAGATCATCTCCAGCCCTGCCATCATGGCGCTGCGGCAGGAGGAGCTCACCCTGACCAACATCAGGCAGTGCTGCCTGCCTCTCTCACTCTCTAGACCAAGTGTAACTACGCTGTTGTGGAGACAAATGCTTTCTGTCACATCCTCCATCCCCGCAGCCATTTACTGGTAGGCGGCTCTTGCAGAAGAAGATTCAAGCAGCAGGACCTTTTGCCCAACTACAGCACACGAATGCTACAAAAGCAGAAACAACCCGCAAGCTCTGAGTCTGTGAGTCTGCACAGGCACGCACCGACTGCGTTTGATGGTACCCCCCATCCTTGATTTCCTTCCCTGCTTCTTGTCTGATGGCACTGCTGAGCCAGGAACAAGCTGCCCGGCGTGGCAGAGCGTGGTGCAGAGCTGTGCTGGGACCTCCTCCCCTTCCTCTGCTGCAGCTTGGCGTGCAACCTCACCCACTTCTCTGACAGACCTGCTGATCCCATCGGGAAGCTCTGGCACGGGATGTGCCTCCAACCCAAAGCTCCTTCCCACCTCCCAAGGGAAAGCAAAGCAACCCGAGCATCGCCAACAAACCTGCCCAGCAGACAGCAGGGAATGCAAACAGCTTCTGGCTGCTCCCCTGCACTCCCATCCTAAGTAAGAGACCCCACGAGGACTGGCTGGGAAATCAGTGCATGACACACGTGAGTGTGCACAGGATTGTGCAAAGCAGTGGGGTTCCACCAGTGTGTGTGTATTTGTGCACAGATGCTGTTGCACACGTTTGTGTTCATGAGTGTACAAACCAGTGGGGTTGCTCAGGTCTGTGCATGTCAGTGGGTATGTGAGCAAGGACAAGCACGCACATATATGTGCGTGCACAGGGGTGTGTAAAGGTTGGAGCTGTGCAAAGACATTGTGGTACCGGTGTGTGTGTGCACTTTGGGAGTGAAAGGAAGGGGTTGCGCGTGTGTCTGTGTGTGTGCGCACAGGGCTGCACTAAGGGATGTGGTTGCGTGAGTGTGTGTGAGCACATGGATAGTGCGTGGATGCGGTGGCACCAATGTGTGCTTGCACAGGGGTGTGCTGAGGAGTTGGGTTGCACACAGGTGCACACACAGGGATGTTTGTGGTAGCTGTAGGCAGCTCTGAGCAAGTTTTTCTGAGCAAGTTCCCATCTCTTTTCCATTCCTTTGCCCCTCAGAACGGTTTTCCAGTGGCTCTCGTCCAAGAATTCTTGGAACAGCCTGCGGCTGGCTCTCCTGAAGCTCAGGGTCCTGACTTTGCTTTTGGCCAGGCCCGCATTCCTCGAGATGAGGAACTCTAGGAGGGCATGGTCACTACAGGCCTGACCACCTCCAGACTTAAGCCCTGCTGTGCACCGTGTCCAGTAATGCTTCCCTTCTGCTTGGTGTGCTTAATGCTTGGGCCACACAGTTCATCTCTGTGCACTCCAGCAGTCTCTCAGACAGCTTGCAGCCAGCCATGCTGATTTCCCAGCCTGACTGGAATCCCCCATCAAGTTAAGAGTCAGTGAGCGCGGTGCTTCTGGTAGCTGCAGTAAGCAGGGCCCATCAACAGGCGCCCTTCACCGGGCGGCCTGGAGCAGACCCTCACCTCCAGAAGCCCACGATTGGTTCAGTCATTAATTTGACCTGCAAGTTCTCCATGTGATCATGGCTGTTCTTAGTCCTTAGCAGTCAGCTTCTTCATATAGAGGGCAAATCCCTTGCCCTCCTGAATTCCACAGTAACAATCACGTCTGCTTTGTGTCAGGCTTTTGTTTTCTTTTTTTTAGTTATTACTATTCTTTTCCCATTTACTAGGTAGGAAAGCTACTTTCTGAGCCAGGAGAAGAAGAAGTGCAACAGGCAACAATCTTCCTTGCACTACGCAGTTTGCATGAGTAGCCAAGTGCTCCTGAGGTCATGTGTGCTGCAGAGCTGACCTTGGTGGCAGGGGCCGTGTCTTCATTTTCTACCTGCCCCGTGGGAACATAAGAAGACTATTCAGAGCAGGAGCTGCAGAGCAGGATGAACGGCATGAGAAGGTAAGGCTGGGAACCAAGGAGGCAGCTTTTGTGTCGGGCAGCAGTGATGCAGGGGGCTCCCCAGCAGGAAGCTGGCTCATCCAAACGCTTGCTGAGTGTTTGGAAGCCCAAACCCTTATGGTCTCTAAGCTGAAGGCAGCCCAGAGGCAGCATGTCCTTGATCTGATCGTGGTGTGCCTGAGTGAGGGAGTGATCCAAGCTGGATGCAGAAGAGTCATCTTAATTTCTCTGATATTTGACGTCAGATGACACCTCTTGGGTGTTGGTTTCTTAAAATTTGGATCTAGGAGGCGGCCTCTCCCTTTGCTTAAGGTTGCAGTCATTGCTGGTGTGGGATCATTTGTCCCACAGCTGGTGAGCAAAGCTGTTGCTCTCCTGAGCGTGCTGCACGTGGAGACAGAGCTTTGGACCCCCTTGCTAAAGACCACCCTGTGAGAGCCTGTCAGAAGCACTGCTGCGGTGTGCACGTGAGCTGGGCGCAGCTTAGGCTGAGCAGAACTAAGAGGTGAGCTGGGTTTGGTGCTGGGTGGTTGCTGGGAGGTGTCTCAGCAGAAAAGCCAGGCTGGGGTGTGCACGCTGTGTCAGTCCTCATCCCAGCTGGCAGTGAGAGTTGGAGGAGGGTGATGGGTGCTGCCTGCTCTCGCTGCTGCACCGAGTTTGTGGCACAGCAGCACAGTGGTGAGTGAGCTGGGAGGGGGACGGACT
The DNA here is from genome assembly GCF_039878825.1 of Excalfactoria chinensis. NCBI lineage: Eukaryota > Metazoa > Chordata > Aves > Galliformes > Phasianidae > Excalfactoria > Excalfactoria chinensis. Next base: position 69,518,392 of record NC_092857.1, on the reverse strand, counting down.
GCTGCTGTGCATGGCTAGGCCAGAGCTGGAGGTTTGTCCAACACGTGCGTCATGCTGGTGCAGCCATTGCAGCTGCAGCAGGAGTGGAAGACAAAGAAGTTTTCTTCGTGAGAGCAACACCAATGATTTGATTCAAATGTATAACTGCTGTGAAGATGGTGAGGAACAGATCCACCTGAAAGACATGCTTGATCACATCAGGAATGAGCATGTGATCAAATAGAGCCAGCATGGCTTTCCCAGGGGAAGGCCATGCCTAACCAGTCTGGCGGCCTTCTGTGATGGAGTGGCGGCATTTGTGGACAAAAGGAAGGAAACAGATGTCATTGACCTGGACTTGAGCAAGATCTTTGACATGGCCCTCCACCACATCCTTCTCTCTAAATTGGAGGGACGTGGATTTGACAGGTGGACCACCTGGTGGAGAAGGTATTGGTTGAAAGGCCACAGACAGAGGGTGGTGATTCATGGTTCTGTGTCCAGGTGGAGGCCGATACCAAGTGGTGTCATCCAGGAGTCTGTCTTGGGACCAGTGCTTTTTTACATCGTTATCAGGGACACCAGTGATGCAATCGAGTGCACCCTCTGCTGTTTGCTGAGGGTGCGTCTGACACAGCAGAAGGAAGGGATGCCATTCAGAGGGACCTCGCCCGAGAGGTTGGCCTAGGTGAATCTAATGAGGTTCAACACAGCAAAGTGCAAGGTTTTGCACTTGGGCTGGAGGAATCCCAGGCATTCCTACAGACTGGGAGGAGCGGTCCTTAAGAGAAGCCCCGCAGAGAAGGACCTGGGGGTCCTGGTGGATGAAGAAGAGAACGTGAGCCATCAGCGTGCTCTTGCAGCTCAGAGAGCAAATGGTACCCTGGGCTGCATCAGAAGAGGGGATGGCCAGCAGGGACAGGGAGGTGATTGATCTTCATGATCCTTGAGGTCCCCTCCAACCCGGGCCGTTCTATGGTTCTGTGATTACACTCACTGTCCGAAATAATGGCAGCTGTGCAGAAGCTGGATATATGTGGGGACAGCTCTTGTAAGCAGCTGATTTTAAGACCTTGCCCTAGTCGAGAGTCTAAATTGCGTGTCAGAAGAAAGCTGGGAAAGTGGTTATTGCTCATTATTTTTCATTTGCTGATTCTTTCTTTAGGGTTCCTTTTCAAAAGGAGATTTTGGTGATGGAAGCAGCTGAAGAAGGAACAAAACCAGCTCTTGCCAGGAGTGCATGAAGTCCCTGTGGAGAGAAGCAAAGAACCTGGGCTTCCTCTGGGATGCTCCCCACCATGTCTCAGGAAGGAGACAGCTGCTGTTCCAATTTCTGCTCTGTGTGTGGAAAGGTACGCCTGGGTTTCTTCTGCTTGTTTTCTCTTTCTTTTTCTCTCTTTTAAGGAGAAGGGGTGGAGCAAGGGGAGACCCACTGGTCATTTGTTACCTCAAGAACAGGATGGATTCTGCATTCACCGTGAAAAACCTGGGCTAGTAGCACGGGCGTGTTTCAGGCTGGACTCTTCTTTTCCTGCTCAGTTTCCTTTTGGCTACAGGGAGACAGCTGTCGAAAGGTGTGTTTTCAAAGCCACTCTAGAAAACCGTGTTTCACTGTTGCAGGTGGTTCAGTGTGCTCTTGCAGTGTAGATGCGTTTGCTGTAGAATCTTAGTGGTTTCTGTTCCTAGGGGAGGACTGGGAGGAGGTAGTGAGAAGAGAATTCAATGCCTTGGGTGTATCTTAGTGAGAAATGTTGGCATGAGGTGCTGAAAGTCTTCAGCTGTAAAAGGACAGTGAGGCTCAGACTCCTTAACCTGCTGGAGCAGGGCGTAAGCAAGGAGTGGGCACTGCCCTCCCAAGTGCAGGCTGCACTTGGTTATGGTCTGCCAGGTCTCTGCTGCCCTGTGTTTCTTCTGAGAAGTTTGTTGGAGCTGCTTGGAGTAGTGAAGGGTGGGGAAGAAGTGCTGTTCAAGAGCTAAGGCTCTGCATGATAATTCTGGATGGATTGAACCACGGTGTCTGAAGACATAGCTTCCATCAGAATGATCCCAGCATTGTGCAAGTGTCTCAGCTGAACCCCCTGAGCAGGTGTCTGAGAGCACCCGCCTCCTCCAGCTGAGCCATAGGCAAGCTAACTGTGCCCAGGAATTACAGCTTATGCAGACTGAATATGCTTCCAAGTGTTTTCCTTAGTGATAAACAATGTCCCAGCACTCTGATATTCCATCTCCGGCACAATCTGGAGCATCTCTGCAAACCATGGGTGCCCCTTCCCACCCCCGTTTCTTCCTTTCTCTCTTTAGAATCAGTGTGGTGCAGTTCCCTGCGTTTGTGAGCAGCAGCCAGCAGGCCGCAAGAGATCCAGTTGCACCTTTAGCAGACAGAGGGATGTGATGGGGACAGACTGTCCTTACCGCCATGCAGAAGTGAGTTTTTCCCGTCCTCTATTAAGAAGTAGGAAAGAATAGAGTTTGAATGTTACTTCTGAGCAGGTGCTGTGCTGTAGGGGATGTCAGGTAACCATTTACTTGGGGGTGCGGGAAGGAGCAGTGCAAAGTGATGTATTAGTTTGTGTTTTGGCTGTTGAAGTGCAGTTCCATTTTGGGGAGCAAAAAGATGGGCTAATGTGGAAAACAGAAGGGAGAAGGCTAGTACCTGGACAGTGGGCTGAGCTTTGGTGACTGCAGCCATTTGCAGGAGAAGTTTTGCTGTTTTGCACAGTGGAGTTCAGAATGGGAGCTGATGATGAATGGGAGCTGCTGGAGAAACAGACTTCCATGGACAAGTTCCAGTGCCTCAATGACTTTCTTGTAGCGAGGCAGCAGTGATGCTGGAGGGCACGTGGTGAGTGCGTGGACAGGGTGGCACAAACGAGTGCGTGTGCTGAGGAGTTGGGCTGCACACAGGTGCAGACAAAGGGATGTTTGTGGTAGGTGTAGGCACGTCCGTGTTCCCAGGGATGGTTTGCACACGTCTGTGAATGCAAAGGAGGGCAGAAGATGCGGTGCGTGCATGAGGGTGTGCAAAGCAGGCAGGGTGGCACACAGGTGTGCGTGTGCACGTGGATAGGGGAAGGCTGGGGTTACAGGTTGACCTGTGCTGAGGTGAGTGGGGGCTCACGGTGTTGCTCAGTGGTAGATTTGTTCACACTGAGTGCTACCAGGAAACTCGCGCACCCTTTTTGTTTCAGCTGTGCCAGTGCTGTGATCCCTTGCTGCTGGGCTGGGGTGTTGGAAGGATGGTGTGCGTGCCGAGCTCCCATCTCTCTTGCAGGAATCAAGTGTAGAGCCAAAGGGATGTTTGGGCCAGGTGGCTGCAAGAAGGCTGGCTGTTTGGGATGGTGGTAGCTGATGGAAAATGGGTATTCCGTTCAGCTTTTAACAGAAGTCAGGGGTCCTACAGCAAGAATGACTAGGATCTCGAATGGCTTCAAACATGCACACTGAGTACATCTGTCCTGCCATGCCATCTCTGCTTCTTTCTGATGAAAGCATTTTTACGACCACGTGTTGGGCCTGTTTGCTTGAAGAAGGAGAAATGTTAGGTACAGTTCTCACCGAGAACTTCTGCGTAATTTGAATCATGAGTGTTAGCACAGTTCTCCTACTACTAATGGCTTTCACTAAACCACGTCCCTCAACACAACATTCAGTCGTTCCTTGAACACCCCCAGCGTCGGTGACTCCACCAGCTCCCTGGGCAGTCCATTCCAGTGCTTGGCCACCCTTTCTGAGAAGTAATATTTCCTAATGTCCAGCCTGAATCTCCTCTGCTGCAGCTTGAAACCATTCCCTCTAGTTCTGTCAATAATGACACAAGAGGACAGGCCGTCCCCCAGCTCACTACAACCTCCCTTCAGGAAGTTATATTGAGCAAGAAGGTCTCCCCTGAGCCATCTCTTCTCCAGGCTGAGCATTCCCAGCTCCTGCAGCCTCTCCTCATATGGCCCCATTGTGCTCCAGAGCCCTCACCAGCTTTGTTGCCCTTCTTTGAACACGTTCCAAAGCCTCAGTGTCTTTCTTGCACTGAGGGGTCCAAAACTGGAAACAGAACTTGAGTTGCAGCATCACCAGTGCCGAGTACAGGGGGACAGTCACCTCTCCGCTCCTGCTGGCAGTGCTGTTTCTGGCGCAAAATGAATGTGTCACATGTGTAACATCCTTTTTGATGGAGTTCTCTGACGGGAGTCCAATGGATTTGAGACCTGACTTGAAGCCTGTGGGCATCACCCAGGAGTTGGAGTGCCAGGATTAGGCCAGGGAACAGGAACCTCTTTGGTGGTTATTAACTCCCACCTTTTTTGGTCAGGAATCTATGTATGTATTTTTGTTGTTTTTTTTTTCATGCAAAGAAGAGACCAGTGAAGCTGTGAGGTGTCTAGAGCACAAGTCTTATGGGGAGCTTCTTATGGAACTGGGATGATTTAGTCTGGAAGAGAGGAGGCTCAGGGAGGACCTTATCATTCTGTACGATTACCTGAAGAGAGGTTATGTGGAGGTGAGGGTTGTCCTGCTCTTCTCCCATGTAAGTAGTGACAGGAGTGGAAGGAACAACCTCAGGTTGTATGAGGGGAGATTCAGCTTGGATGTTAAGAAAACCATCTCCAAATGGGTGCTCAGACGCTGGAGGCATCTGCTGGCTGAGTGCTTTGTTGGGTGAGCATCACACTGCTGGAAAGCACGCAGCTGTTGTCTCTGCGAACAGCCCCATCCGTGGGGACTGGTGGCTTTTTCATGTTACCCTTGTGTTTCAAGTCCTACATCCAGTTACTCGTGCTGTTTGAAAGCACCATCTTAGAGGCAGCCTTGATTTCTGCAGCTGCGAGCTTTGTGCCACGGGAGCTCCCCTGCTTCTCCCTGGGATGGGCGACCGAATGGAAGGCCCAGCAGAAGTCTGGGTAGGTGATATCACTTGCTGTTCCTTTCCCCACCCGTGCCAGGAGAAGCAGGGAATGGGACTGGGGGACATCCCAGCGGTGGGATCCTGCCTCAGCAGAACTGAATGGCTGTTCTGATCCATGTATTTTAACCTGAGTGGATCTGACACTAACAAGAGAGGCGAGGGGCCTGTGGGAAAAAAAATGTATGTGCCACAATGTGTGCTATAATGTAAACCATGAGGTGGGTCAGAGTGGAGCACAGGCTTGGGTGCATCTGATTCAGGAGCAGGGACACGCAATGCTCATCTTGGGTGTCTGGCTGACAACAAGAGCAGAGAGGTAAGTTTCACAGGGTCGCGTGCCCATTTTATTTTCTTTTTCATTCATGATGCATAGAGGCGTTACCCAGACAAAGTGAGCATTTGTCAGCTGGACTTGCTAGAAATGACCTAGGCAGTGAAATGGGTTTGAAGCATCCCAAAGAGCCCTGCAAAAGAATGCTGAGAGTTAACCTGGCACCCTCCTTTGGAAACCTCCGGTGTCTGTCAGCTCTTCAGCTGTGCCCAAACACCTCCCATTGCGCTGCCACACCAGGACGTAATTCCAACCCCACCCTGAGTTCTGGAATGTTGTGGTGCCATGTTGGAATCACATGTGACCAGGGGGTCTTGCCTCCCCCCCTTGTGGGGGGTCATGGTGGACCAGGCTGGTGGCTGTTGGTGATGTCATAAGCAGCTGGCATGTGGAGAGGAGTGGTGTGTTCTATGTTCCTTTGTGGGCGTGTAGGAGTTCGGAGTGGTTGTTTGGCTTGTTGTTCTTGTGCCTTTAGTGCCTTTGTTTGAGTACCATCGTGCGCAGCATCCTGTAGGTAAGCTGAGCCGGCGTGGGATGGACGGGTGGGCAGTGAGGTGTTGAGAAGTGCTGGCTGTCGGAGCTCCCAGCACCGTATTGCTTACTCTTGCGCATCAGACGTCATTTTCCCCCGGTAGACACGTCCCAAAGGGGGTATTCATAAAAGTACCACCCGTCCCATGCTTCTTCAGCCGTCTTCTTTGCTCAGTTGTGGAAGCAGAGTAAAGCTGCTGGGCGGACAGGCATCACATAGCCTGAGACTCAGCATGTCTTGCAGCAAGTGGATGGGACAGTTGTGCTGTGTGCTTTATTCCATGGCTGTCTTATTCCTGCTCACTGACCTGCTCTTTCTCTCTCCTCTGCCCACCCTCTGCCCACTGCCTTGGTGCAGCTTTTGCTCTCATAAGATCTGAGCAGAGTGACCAGGAACTGCTGCAGATAGCCTGAGGTGATCTCGTTGCCAGGTACGTGCCATCTTTTGTCCCACCACGTCGTTTTGCATGCCGTGGGTTTCTTCACTGCCCTCCAGCTCAGCCCTCAGAAGAGTGCTGTCTAATGCCCTGCTGTCGCACTGTCAGAGCGCTCTGGGCGAATGCATCTGCTGCTCTGTGCCAGAGTCCCCATCTGCTGGCAGAGGGATAGCAACTTGGTACAGCACTGCCTCAGAGGCTGTCACGTTTGAATTTACTGAAGCAAGGGGTAGTTTCTCGAACACTTGCCTATGCCGCAGGGTATGCAAGGGTAGCTCTGAAGAAGTCCCTCCATACTGTGCTGGGTGAATAGAGAAAACAGAAGTGTGTTTCTGCTCTGTTCCAGCTTGTCACACCTGCTGGGATGGGCAACGCATGCAGCGAGATCAGATGTGAGCCCGAGGTAGCGGGCACGGAGGTACAGTATGAAGCTCTGACTTGTCTTTGTTCCCTGTGTTGAGCTAGCAGAGGGAGCTGCAGATGTACTCTCCTACAGGAAAGAGTGGGCCAAAGGGGGCCAGGCCACCTGTCCACGCCAGTGCCATTGCTGATGAGTCTGTGTAGAGAGAGATGCATCTTTGCATGGCCTGGCGATCCTGCTGCATGCCAGGAAGAGAAACAACTGTGATGAGAAGTGCAGCTCCTTCTGAAGTGCTCCTGAGCAGGAGGGAGCGCATTTCCTGCAGCTTTCTCTGCAGATGTGCTCCTCACCTTGAAATCCTCCTGGTTTGTCCTCAGCTCCTGACCACGGCCTGTGCTCTGTTTTGCAGGCTGATAACATGTGGAAGCCGCAGCTGGTGCGTGCGGAGTCATCTTTCAACGTGCCAGCGATTGCGGCAGCCCATGTTATTAAGCGTTACGTCGCCCAGGGGCCGGATGAAGTCTCCCTGGAGGTAAGCAGTTACAGGCGTTCCTTGTTGTCATGCACGGGAGAGTAGTCTAGGGTGTGAACGGCTCAGGAATATTCACAGACACCTTCAGAATGTCTCGTGAGGTGAAGCTTCGAAGGTTCGGTTCCAGCTTAGACTTGCGCTGGGTCAGGAGGAGTTCAGCCATCTCTCCAGTATGGTTGGATTGGGCATTTGAACCTTGTAATCAAGCAGATCCTGCCCAGTATGGGAGCCTGGTCTCTGAGCAACAGCAGACGGGTGTGTGAAGTGTGCAGATGTGTTCAGGAAGCCCTGCTAACCGATGCCCGTGGTTAAAGTGGAGCTCTTCCATAGCCTTTGGCAGAGAGCCTGCTGATTTTGAGACCTGTTTCCTACTGCACAGCTGTACTGTGTATGTTGTGTGACCCTTGTACCTCCAAGTTCAGTTTTAGAAGGGAAAATGCCTTGGGGCTGCATTGGTGCAATTGCTGTCTAGCTTTAGGATATTCTGTGGCGCAGAAGAAGGCAGTTATTTGAGCTGTGCTTTCCTGCCAGCTGTGCTGAAGCTGGGATTGACGTTTCAATCTCTTGCAGGTGGGAGACTTGGTGTGCATTATTGATATGCCACCAAAGGAGCTGAGCCCCCGGTGGAGAGGCAAGCGTGGCTTTCAGGTAGGCACATGCTTTCGACTAGAGAGCCCAACTTCAGTAGAGTCAGGAATATCAGCTTGGAGCTGCTCTGCCTGCACAGGATGGCTTCCGGATGCAAACGGTTGCCCTGTGTCGCTGTCAGGGGACATTCCCTTGGGCTCTGGGCTCAGGCTAATGCCCTCCTCTCTTTTTGTTCTTGTTACAGGTTGGGTTTTTCCCTGGTGAGTGCGTGGAGCTCATCAGTGGAAAAGTTCCCGAGTCCCTCATCAATTCATTGCCAAAGCCAGGTACACATGTTACATTTGACAATGCGGGTTAGTAAAATGGGGTCAGAGCGTGGCTTTCAGGGGGTTCGTTAATGCTAGCGTTGAGCAAGATTAGCAACAGGACTGCATTAAGGTCCATGGGAACACGCAGAGATCTGTCCCAATCCCACTGTGTTTATTGTTGGGCTTGGGGAAGTCACAGAATCCTCCTGGAATGGCTTGGGATTGGCAGGGGCCTAAAGGATCATCCTCAGGCTCCATGGCCTCTGCCTCAGTCTGGGTCGGCAGCCGACGCATTTAGCAGGAGTCGAGAGCAGGCTGTCCGGGGCCCCTTCTGACCTGGCCTTGGGCACGTGCAGGGACGGGGAAAATCCGTTCTTGCGTGTCCTTGTTGGGAATGTTCTTCCCGATGTTCCGTGCTCGGTCGAAGGCGTTACGCTCAGCCTCGTCCAACCGAGCCAAGCCTGAAATGAACTGGTTTCTTTGTTTTGTTTCTTTGCAGTGCCGAGGAAACGGGGCAAGCTCAGCACCTTCCTTCGTTCGGTGGTGAAGGCTCGCCCCAGGAGATCGGAGCAGCCGGAGCCAGCGAAGGAAGGGGTGTTTGGGTGTGACCTGGGGGAGCACCTTCTCCGCTCTGGCCGTGATGGTAAGGAACAGCCCATTGCTGAGATCTCCCTCCGCTGGGCATCTAAAGATAAAAGGGAGATCATATCCAACAATTGTTTCAGTCTGAAAACATAGGAAGCCTTCTGGCCAAACAGAGCATCCTGCATCCTTTTCCTAGCTCTTCTGGACTTGAGATTGCATTCCTCCATTCCCCAGGGAGCTGTGATGGGACTTGCAGTGTCTGTGGTTTTGCCAGAATTACTTTCTCCAGGCTGTTGATTGGTGGTGGCATTTCTGGAAAGCCAAGAACACGTCTCTGTGCAGTTTCCTCACAGCTGTCTCTGCCAGCTTTCTCCTCTAAGGAGGAAGCAAGCGGTGGCCCGGCTGGGCTTACTGGGTGGGATGTGAGAAGAGCAGGGCCTGAAGCAGGACTTGAGTAAGAAGCTGAGCTAACCGCTGGCTCTTGTTCTGTAGTCCCCCAGGTCCTGCAGAGCTGCGCCGAGTTCATTGAGCAGCATGGCGTGGTGCAGGGGATCTACCGCCTGTCCGGCATGGCGTCCAGGATCCAGCGCCTACGGTAAGAGTGCTGCGACTGACACAGCTGTCAGCAGGGGCACGTGCCATGCTGCGGGCGTTCAGAGGAACCCCTTCCTTTTCTTGACTGTATTCTGTGTGGCTTTGGACTTGCTTTCCTCTTTCTCAAAGCCCTCTGCCCAATCCTGTGTCCTTCTCTGCAGCCATGAGTTTGAGTTGGAGCAGGTTCCCGAGCTCAGCGTCCGAGACATTCACAGCGTGAGCTCCCTCTGCAAGATGTACTTCAGGGAGCTCCCGAACCCTCTGCTGACCGAGCAGCTGTATGCCAAGTTCTCGGTAAGCTCAGGGCAATGTCTTGGAAATGACACTCACCTCTCCCCTGGGCGTCCTGGCTGATGGTTGCAGCAGTGCCCCAGCTCCGAGGTCTTATTTCTGTTAGCCCCATGAGGCATGTCTTTGCCACATCCTGCCTCAGGCTGATGCCACTTTTGGTGGTGCCAGGAGGTGCTTATTTAAGCTATTCACGACGCTTGGAAGAATTCCCTTTCCTTTGCTATTCCCGCCTGGTGTCTGAATCCCTTCCTGCCTTTTTCCAGGACGCTGTTTGCGCTGCGACGGAGGAGGAGCGGCTGCTCAGCATGCAGGATGCCATCCAGCAGCTGCCCGCTCCTCACTACAGGTCAGTGCTGCGCTCGGTCTGCTGAGTTCAGCCCTGCTGCCTTTCAGAGGGCCATGATGCGATTCCAGGTGTTGCCTCACGCTGGCAGCATCATGCCTGTGCACGCTGAAGCGGCTGAAGGCTGCGTCGGGTCGGTTGATTGGGTCAGTTCCTTGGTACGGGGGCACGGTTGGTGCAGCCGATGGCTGCGGCTGTGCTGTGCTGGGGCTTGGTGCTGCAGTGTGGTGGCATTGGGAATGTTTTACCTACTTCATATTCAGGGACGGTAGCAATGACAACAACCGGCATGAAGTGAGGTTTGTTTTGTGCGCTGCAGCACGGCTTGCTTTTTGGTGCTGAACATCTGCCCCTCTTGTTTTCCAGGACGCTGGAATACCTTATGAGACACTTGGCGTCTCTGGCCGGGAACTGCTCCATCACCAACATGCATGCTCAGAACTTGGCGATAGTGTGGGCTCCAAACCTCTTAAGGTAAACTTCCGTTTCAACACGATGCTTACTTCTGCTCTGGCCCAACCCCAGGGGCACAATTTCCAGGTGACAGTTTCTACTCACTTGTTTAGCTGGGACTGCTGTGTCCCTGATCATCCAGGAGAATTTTGTCAGTGGCATCGCTGATTGCCCACTGCGGAAGTCTCCAGAGCCCAACTTGTCAGGTTTTGGCTACAGAAATTCAGACTGGGGGAAATGATCCTGGGGAAATGACTTGTAAGATCTGCCTTTTCTTCAGATCCCAGCAGAGCCAGTCCGCCTGCGCCAGCGGAGAAGCTGCGTGCAAGGAGCTGCAGACGCAGTCAGATGTTGTGGAGTTCCTCATCAGCCACACAGACGTCCTCTTCCCCTCCAAATCCACGCCAGCCGTGGGAGAGAGGGCAGGTGAGCGTCTTCCTCCATTAGCTTGATCTTGATCTGACACCTTGATCCAAGCCAGGCCTTCTCCAAGACCTTTGAAAATGCTTTTTCTGTCGAGGAGACAGCAGGCTTCGGGGTTTAGATTAGAATATGGTGCCCCGTTCCTGGGTCCTGAGAGTGTCCAAACCCAAAGCTTCCATGGAGAAAACCGTCACTGCCGTTCAGATGTTTTGCAAGCAGGTGAAGCTTGATTGAAGTGTGGCAGCAAAGCTTTCCGAGGTTCCTGCCCCCTAGTTTTTCTAGGTTTTTTGTTTGCCTGTTTCAATACAGTGAGCTGCTCTTAATTGTGGCTGTGTCCTTTGCCACGAGCATACCTCTGAGCACACGGTTCTTTTGAGCTCCTCTTCTTCCAGTGGCTCTGATAAGCAAGTCTGAGAGAAATGCAGAACTGGGATGGCTGTGCGGCTGCCTTCTGATCCTCCCTCTTACCTGTGGTTTCCCCTTGCAGGGCACAGCTCTCTGGACGGGCCCAAGTCTGTGTGGGTGTCTCCTCCATCCACAAAGCTGCTCACGCTGCAGGAGGCACAGGCTGAGAGGAGAGGCCAGAGCAGCTCTCCTGCTGCGACACAGAGCAGCAACACCGAGGTGGAGGAAGGCCCCACAGCTGTAATGAGGAACTTCCACACGGTCATTGATTCTCCATCGGAAAGGTAAAGAGGACTTCCCTTTCCAGCCGCTATCATCATTGGTCGGGTGGGTTTGCCAGGAACGGGCAACTGTCGGCAAGGGCTCGGAGCAGCTCTTCCCTCACCCTGCACCACGACTGACAGCACGCTCTGCTTTCTCTCTCCAGACCAAGTTCTCACAGCAAGAGGACGGAGTCACCAGCTGGCAGTTGGCGTTCCTGTTTCTGTCTGGGCAAACCATCCCCTGCAGCCAAACGCCAACTGCAGCTCAGTGCCAGGGATCCCTCAGAAGCACAAGTCGTGGTCCTGGCAGGTAAGGGTGCAAATCCAGCTTTCAAAGCACTGCTTGTCAGCAGCACAGGTAGGATTCATGCTTTCAGTGGGCTTGTACCTCCTTCTGGCGCTCGAGCCTGTGCCTGACATCTTTGGTTCACCCCTGTCTTTCCCAAATGAGTCTCTTGTCAACACAAGAGCTGGACCTGCACGAGGATCACTGTCAAGACAGTGACACTGTTGCTAGAAGCCTATTTGCTTCTGCCCACCACCACTACGTAGCCAGATGTCAAGAACCTCTTTCATGATTCATCTTGTGAACGTTTGACACTAACCGCTGTCCATCTACTCCTTCCTAGGTGACCCGAGCCCTCGTGTGTCCCGAAGACGCAGGGCATGCTACGACAGCGCATCCTGTGCTTCCATCAATGAAGAGCTGTTAGGAAGCACAGGGTGCTGCATTTCAGTGGAGAGCCTTCCATATGGCACCATCAATGCAGACAAGAACATCATCGTCGTTGAAGCCCTCGTTCATCCCATCCCTCCGGAAGCTGCTGACCTGAGCCTGCCAGACACCACAGGCACCAGCGTGGATTGGGACCCAGTGCAGGGGTCCCAGGACAGCCCAGCCCAAGCACAGCCCGAGTGCCCCGACAGCAGCACCACCATGCAGGCTCAGGTCAGCAATACCGAGGAGAAGCCGAGCCTCTTGGAGGGGGGTGTAGAATCAGGCCACCAGTGCCAGGCTCCAAGCAACAGCACGAGCTCTGAGTTACTCTCTCCTTAACAACAGAGGATTGGTCCCATCTTAAAGCCTGGACCTCTCACGCCCTCCTTTGTCCCATTGAATAAAGGCACGCTCGTGCTCAATCAACACTTTGGCTGCATTCCGATTCTTCATTCACAGGGACTGGGATGAATGCAAGAAACAGCAAGGCAGCTCAGCTTGCAGTGCTCTGGCTGTGGGGTGCGTGCAGCCGAGCTCTGGGTGTGTTCCCATTTTGCCTGACTTTGGGATGCCTGCAGCGAGAGCTCTGCTACCATTTTTTATCCTAGCATCCTGGAACTGCTCATGAAAACTCCAAGCCTCCTGGCTGCGGCTTTGTGATGCTTTTCAGTGCTTTTTCTTTATTGCTTTTTGGATGCTCTAACACCTCTGTCCTCTCGTCGTTTCCATTCCCGGCTCCCACCTCTGAGCCAGCCCTGCAGATCATCTCCAGCCCTGCCATCATGGCGCTGCGGCAGGAGGAGCTCACCCTGACCAACATCAGGCAGTGCTGCCTGCCTCTCTCACTCTCTAGACCAAGTGTAACTACGCTGTTGTGGAGACAAATGCTTTCTGTCACATCCTCCATCCCCGCAGCCATTTACTGGTAGGCGGCTCTTGCAGAAGAAGATTCAAGCAGCAGGACCTTTTGCCCAACTACAGCACACGAATGCTACAAAAGCAGAAACAACCCGCAAGCTCTGAGTCTGTGAGTCTGCACAGGCACGCACCGACTGCGTTTGATGGTACCCCCCATCCTTGATTTCCTTCCCTGCTTCTTGTCTGATGGCACTGCTGAGCCAGGAACAAGCTGCCCGGCGTGGCAGAGCGTGGTGCAGAGCTGTGCTGGGACCTCCTCCCCTTCCTCTGCTGCAGCTTGGCGTGCAACCTCACCCACTTCTCTGACAGACCTGCTGATCCCATCGGGAAGCTCTGGCACGGGATGTGCCTCCAACCCAAAGCTCCTTCCCACCTCCCAAGGGAAAGCAAAGCAACCCGAGCATCGCCAACAAACCTGCCCAGCAGACAGCAGGGAATGCAAACAGCTTCTGGCTGCTCCCCTGCACTCCCATCCTAAGTAAGAGACCCCACGAGGACTGGCTGGGAAATCAGTGCATGACACACGTGAGTGTGCACAGGATTGTGCAAAGCAGTGGGGTTCCACCAGTGTGTGTGTATTTGTGCACAGATGCTGTTGCACACGTTTGTGTTCATGAGTGTACAAACCAGTGGGGTTGCTCAGGTCTGTGCATGTCAGTGGGTATGTGAGCAAGGACAAGCACGCACATATATGTGCGTGCACAGGGGTGTGTAAAGGTTGGAGCTGTGCAAAGACATTGTGGTACCGGTGTGTGTGTGCACTTTGGGAGTGAAAGGAAGGGGTTGCGCGTGTGTCTGTGTGTGTGCGCACAGGGCTGCACTAAGGGATGTGGTTGCGTGAGTGTGTGTGAGCACATGGATAGTGCGTGGATGCGGTGGCACCAATGTGTGCTTGCACAGGGGTGTGCTGAGGAGTTGGGTTGCACACAGGTGCACACACAGGGATGTTTGTGGTAGCTGTAGGCAGCTCTGAGCAAGTTTTTCTGAGCAAGTTCCCATCTCTTTTCCATTCCTTTGCCCCTCAGAACGGTTTTCCAGTGGCTCTCGTCCAAGAATTCTTGGAACAGCCTGCGGCTGGCTCTCCTGAAGCTCAGGGTCCTGACTTTGCTTTTGGCCAGGCCCGCATTCCTCGAGATGAGGAACTCTAGGAGGGCATGGTCACTACAGGCCTGACCACCTCCAGACTTAAGCCCTGCTGTGCACCGTGTCCAGTAATGCTTCCCTTCTGCTTGGTGTGCTTAATGCTTGGGCCACACAGTTCATCTCTGTGCACTCCAGCAGTCTCTCAGACAGCTTGCAGCCAGCCATGCTGATTTCCCAGCCTGACTGGAATCCCCCATCAAGTTAAGAGTCAGTGAGCGCGGTGCTTCTGGTAGCTGCAGTAAGCAGGGCCCATCAACAGGCTCCCTTCACCGGGCGGCCTGGAGCAGACCCTCACCTCCAGAAGCCCACGATTGGTTCAGTCATTAATTTGACCTGCAAGTTCTCCATGTGATCATGGCTGTTCTTAGTCCTTAGCAGTCAGCTTCTTCATATAGAGGGCAAATCCCTTGCCCTCCTGAATTCCACAGTAACAATCACGTCTGCTTTGTGTCAGGCTTTTGTTTTCTTTTTTTTAGTTATTACTATTCTTTTCCCATTTACTAGGTAGGAAAGCTACTTTCTGAGCCAGGAGAAGAAGAAGTGCAACAGGCAACAATCTTCCTTGCACTATGCAGTTTGCATGAGTAGCCAAGTGCTCCTGAGGTCATGTGTGCTGCAGAGCTGACCTTGGTGGCAGGGGCCGTGTCTTCATTTTCTACCTGCCCCGTGGGAACATAAGAAGACTATTCAGAGCAGGAGCTGCAGAGCAGGATGAACGGCATGAGAAGGTAAGGCTGGGAACCAAGGAGGCAGCTTTTGTGTCGGGCAGCAGTGATGCAGGGGGCTCCCCAGCAGGAAGCTGGCTCATCCAAACGCTTGCTGAGTGTTTGGAAGCCCAAACCCTTATGGTCTCTAAGCTGAAGGCAGCCCAGAGGCAGCATGTCCTTGATCTGATCGTGGTGTGCCTGAGTGAGGGAGTGATCCAAGCTGGATGCAGAAGAGTCATCTTAATTTCTCTGATATTTGACTTCAGGTGACACCTCTTGGGTGTTGGTTTCCTAAAATTTGGATCTAGGAGGCGGCCTCTCCCTTTGCTTAAGGTTGCAGTCATTGCTGGTGTGGGATCATTTGTCCCACAGCTGGTGAGCAGAGCTGTTGCTCTCCTGAGCGTGCTGCACGTGGAGACAGAGCTTTGGACCCCCTTGCTAAAGACCACCCTGTGAGAGCCTGTCAGAAGCACTGCTGCGGTGTGCACGTGAGCTGGGCGCAGCTTAGGCTGAGCAGAACTAAGAGGTGAGCTGGGTTTGGTGCTGGGTGGTTGCTGGGAGGTGTCTCAGCAGAAAAGCCAGGCTGGGGTGTGCACGCTGTGTCAGTCCTCATCCCAGCTGGCAGTGAGAGTTGGAGGAGGGTGATGGGTGCTGCCTGCTCTCGCTGCTGCACCGAGTTTGTGGCACAGCAGCACAGTGGTGAGTGAGCTGGGAGGGGGACGGACTGCTGCTGTGCATGGCTAGGCCAGAGCTGGAGGTTTGTCCAACACGTGCATCATGCTGGTGCAGCCATTGCAGCTGCAGCAGGAGTAGAAGACAAAGAAGTTTTCTTCGTGAGAGCAACACCAATGATTTGATTCAAATGTATAACTGCTATGAAGATGGTGAGGAACAGATCCACCTGAAAGACATGCTTGATCACATCAGGAATGAGCATGTGATCAAAGACAGCCAGCGTGGCTTTCCCAGGGGAAGGCCATGCCTAACCAGTCTGGCGGCCTTCTGTGATGGAGTGGCGGCATTTGTGGACAAAAGGAAGGAAACAGATGTCATTGACCTGGACTTGAGCAAGATCTTTGACATGGCCCTCCACCACATCCTTCTCTCTAAATTGGAGGGACGTGGATTTGACAGGTGGACCACCTGGTGAAGAAGGTATTGGTTGAAAGGCCACAGACAGAGGGTGGTGATTCATGGTTCTGTGTCCAGGTGGAGGCCGATACCAAGTGGTGTCATCCAGGAGTCTGTCTTGGGACCAGTGCTTTTTTACATCGTTATCAGGGACACCAGTGATGCAATCGAGTGCACCCTCTGCTGTTTGCTGAGGGTGCGTCTGACACAGCAGAAGGAAGGGATGCCATTCAGAGGGACCTCGCCCGAGAGGTTGGCCTAGGTGAATCTAATGAGGTTCAACACAGCAAAGTGCAAGGTTTTGCACTTGGGCTGGAGGAATCCCAGGCATTCCTACAGACTGGGAGGAGCGGTCCTTAAGAGAAGCCCCGCAGAGAAGGACCTGGGGGTCCTGGTGGATGAAGAAGAGAACGTGAGCCATCAGCGTGCTCTTGCAGCTCAGAGAGCAAATGGTACCCTGGGCTGCATCAGAAGAGGGGATGGCCAGCAGGGACAGGGAGGTGATTGATCTTCATGATCCTTGAGGTCCCCTCCAACCCGGGCCGTTCTATGGTTCTGTGATTACACTCACTGTCCGAAATAATGGCAGCTGTGCAGAAGCTGGATATATGTGGGGACAGCTCTTGTAAGCAGCTGATTTTAAGACCTTGCCCTAGTCGAGAGTCTAAATTGCGTGTCAGAAGAAAGCTGGGAAAGTGGTTCTTGCTCATTATTTTTCATTTGCTGATTCTTTCTTTAGGGTTCCTTTTCAAAAGGAGATTTTGGTGATGGAAGCAGCTGAAGAAGGAACAAAACCAGCTCTTGCCAGGAGTGCATGAAGTCCCTGTGGAGAGAAGCAAAGAACCTGGGCTTCCTCTGGGATGCTCCCCACCATGTCTCAGGAAGGAGACAGCTGCTGTTCCAATTTCTGCTCTGTGTGTGGAAAGGTACGCCTGGGTTTCTTCTGCTTGTTTTCTCTTTCTTTTTCTCTCTTTTAAGGAGAAGGGGTGGAGCAAGGGGAGACCCACTGGTCATTTGTTACCTCAAGAACAGGATGGATTCTGCATTCACCGTGAAAAACCTGGGCTAGTAGCACGGGCGTGTTTCAGGCTGGACTCTTCTTTTCCTGCTCAGTTTCCTTTTGGCTACAGGGAGACAGCTGTCGAAAGGTGTGTTTTCAAAGCCACTCTAGAAAACCGTGTTTCACTGTTGCAGGTGGTTCAGTGTGCTCTTGCAGTGTAGATGCGTTTGCTGTAGAATCTTAGTGGTTTCTGTTCCTAGGGGAGGACTGGGAGGAGGTAGTGAGAAGAGAATTCAATGCCTTGGGTGTATCTTAGTGAGAAATGTTGGCATGAGGTGCTGAAAGTCTTCAGCTGTAAAAGGACAGTGAGGCTCAGACTCCTTAACCTGCTGGAGCAGGGCGTAAGCAAGGAGTGGGCACTGCCCTCCCAAGTGCAGGCTGCACTTGGTTATGGTCTGCCAGGTCTCTGCTGCCCTGTGTTTCTTCTGAGAAGTTTGTTGGAGCTGCTTGGAGTAGTGAAGGGTGGGGAAGAAGTGCTGTTCAAGAGCTAAGGCTCTGCATGATAATTCTGGATGGATTGAACCACGGTGTCTGAAGACATAGCTTCCATCAGAATGATCCCAGCATTGTGCAAGTGTCTCAGCTGAACCCCCTGAGCAGGTGTCTGAGAGCACCCGCCTCCTCCAGCTGAGCCATAGGCAAGCTAACTGTGCCCAGGAATTACAGCTTATGCAGACTGAATATGCTTCCAAGTGTTTTCCTTAGTGATAAACAATGTCCCAGCACTCTGATATTCCATCTCCGGCACAATCTGGAGCATCTCTGCAAACCATGGGTGCCCCTTCCCACCCCCGTTTCTTCCTTTCTCTCTTTAGAATCAGTGTGGTGCAGTTCCCTGCGTTTGTGAGCAGCAGCCAGCAGGCCGCAAGAGATCCAGTTGCACCTTTAGCAGACAGAGGGATGTGATGGGGACAGACTGTCCTTACCGCCATGCAGAAGTGAGTTTTTCCCGTCCTCTATTAAGAAGTAGGAAAGAATAGAGTTTGAATGTTACTTCTGAGCAGGTGCTGTGCTGTAGGGGATGTCAGGTAACCATTTACTTGGGGGTGCGGGAAGGAGCAGTGCAAAGTGATGTATTAGTTTGTGTTTTGGCTGTTGAAGTGCAGTTCCATTTTGGGGAGCAAAAAGATGGGCTAATGTGGAAAACAGAAGGGAGAAGGCTAGTACCTGGACAGTGGGCTGAGCTTTGGTGACTGCAGCCATTTGCAGGAGAAGTTTTGCTGTTTTGCACAGTGGAGTTCAGAATGGGAGCTGATGATGAATGGGAGCTGCTGGAGAAACAGACTTCCATGGACAAGTTCCAGTGCCTCAATGACTTTCTTGTAGCGAGGCAGCAGTGATGCTGGAGGGCACGTGGTGAGTGCGTGGACAGGGTGGCACAAACGAGTGCGTGTGCTGAGGAGTTGGGCTGCACACAGGTGCAGACAAAGGGATGTTTGTGGTAGGTGTAGGCACGTCCGTGTTCCCAGGGATGGTTTGCACACGTCTGTGAATGCAAAGGAGGGCAGAAGATGCGGTGCGTGCATGAGGGTGTGCAAAGCAGGCAGGGTGGCACACAGGTGTGCGTGTGCACGTGGATAGGGGAAGGCTGGGGTTACAGGTTGACCTGTGCTGAGGTGAGTGGGGGCTCACGGTGTTGCTCAGTGGTAGATTTGTTCACACTGAGTGCTACCAGGAAACTCGCGCACCCTTTTTGTTTCAGCTGTGCCAGTGCTGTGATCCCTTGCTGCTGGGCTGGGGTGTTGGAAGGATGGTGTGCGTGCCGAGCTCCCATCTCTCTTGCAGGAATCAAGTGTAGAGCCAAAGGGATGTTTGGGCCAGGTGGCTGCAAGAAGGCTGGCTGTTTGGGATGGTGGTAGCTGATGGAAAATGGGTATTCCGTTCAGCTTTTAACAGAAGTCAGGGGTCCTACAGCAAGAATGACTAGGATCTCGAATGGCTTCAAACATGCACACTGAGTACATCTGTCCTGCCATGCCATCTCTGCTTCTTTCTGATGAAAGCATTTTTACGACCACGTGTTGGGCCTGTTTGCTTGAAGAAGGAGAAATGTTAGGTACAGTTCTCACCGAGAACTTCTGCGTAATTTGAATCATGAGTGTTAGCACAGTTCTCCTACTACTAATGGCTTTCACTAAACCACGTCCCTCAACACAACATTCAGTCGTTCCTTGAACACCCCCAGCGTCGGTGACTCCACCAGCTCCCTGGGCAGTCCATTCCAGTGCTTGGCCACCCTTTCTGAGAAGTAATATTTCCTAATGTCCAGCCTGAATCTCCTCTGCTGCAGCTTGAAACCATTCCCTCTAGTTCTGTCAATAATGACACAAGAGGACAGGCCGTCCCCCAGCTCACTACAACCTCCCTTCAGGAAGTTATATTGAGAAAGAAGGTCTCCCCTGAGCCATCTCTTCTCCAGGCTGAGCATTCCCAGCTCCTGCAGCCTCTCCTCATATGGCCCCATTGTGCTCCAGAGCCCTCACCAGCTTTGTTGCCCTTCTTTGAACACGTTCCAAAGCCTCAGTGTCTTTCTTGCACTGAGGGGTCCAAAACTGGAAACAGAACTTGAGTTGCAGCATCACCAGTGCCGAGTACAGGGGGACAGTCACCTCTCCGCTCCTGCTGGCAGTGCTGTTTCTGGCGCAAAATGAATGTAAGTGTCACATGTGTAACATCCTTTTTGATGGAGTTCTCTGACGGGAGTCCAATGGATTTGAGACCTGACTTGAAGCCTGTGGGCATCACCCAGGAGTTGGAGTGCCAGGATTAGGCCAGGGAACAGGAACCTCTTTGGTGGTTATTAACTCCCACCTTTTTTGGTCAGGAATCTATGTATGTATTTTTGTTGTTTTTTTTTTCATGCAAAGAAGAGACCAGTGAAGCTGTGAGGTGTCTAGAGCACAAGTCTTATGGGGAGCTTCTTATGGAACTGGGATGATTTAGTCTGGAAGAGAGGAGGCTCAGGGAGGACCTTATCATTCTGTACGATTACCTGAAGAGAGGTTATGTGGAGGTGAGGGTTGTCCTGCTCTTCTCCCATGTAAGTAGTGACAGGAGTGGAAGGAACAACCTCAGGTTGTATGAGGGGAGATTCAGCTTGGATGTTAAGAAAACCATCTCCAAATGGGTGCTCAGACGCTGGAGGCATCTGCTGGCTGAGCGCTTTGTTGGGTGAGCATCACACTGCTGGAAAGCACGCAGCTGTTGTCTCTGCGAACAGCCCCATCCGTGGGGACTGGTGGCTTTTTCATGTTACCCTTGTGTTTCAAGTCCTACATCCAGTTACTCGTGCTGTTTGAAAGCACCATCTTAGAGGCAGCCTTGATTTCTGCAGCTGCGAGCTTTGTGCCACGGGAGCTCCCCTGCTTCTCCCTGGGATGGGCGACCGAATGGAAGGCCCAGCAGAAGTCTGGGTAGGTGATATCACTTGCTGTTCCTTTCCCCACCCGTGCCAGGAGAAGCAGGGAATGGGACTGGGGGACATCCCAGCGGTGGGATCCTGCCTCAGCAGAACTGAATGGCTGTTCTGATCCATGTATTTTAACCTGAGTGGATCTGACACTAACAAGAGAGGCGAGGGGCCTGTGGGAAAAAAAATGTATGTGCCACAATGTGTGCTATAATGTAAACCATGAGGTGGGTCAGAGTGGAGCACAGGCTTGGGTGCATCTGATTCAGGAGCAGGGACACGCAATGCTCATCTTGGGTGTCTGGCTGACAACAAGAGCAGAGAGGTAAGTTTCACAGGGTCGCGTGCCCATTTTATTTTCTTTTTCATTCATGATGCATAGAGGCGTTACCCAGACAAAGTGAGCATTTGTCAGCTGGACTTGCTAGAAATGACCTAGGCAGTGAAATGGGTTTGAAGCATCCCAAAGAGCCCTGCAAAAGAATGCTGAGAGTTAACCTGGCACCCTCCTTTGGAAACCTCCGGTGTCTGTCAGCTCTTCAGCTGTGCCCAAACACCTCCCATTGCGCTGCCACACCAGGACGTAATTCCAACCCCACCCTGAGTTCTGGAATGTTGTGGTGCCGTGTTGGAATCACATGTGACCAGGGGGTCTTGCCTCCCCCCCTTGTGGGGGGTCATGGTGGACCAGGCTGGTGGCTGTTGGTGATGTCATAAGCAGCTGGCATGTGGAGAGGAGTGGTGTGTTCTATGTTCCTTTGTGGGCGTGTAGGAGTTCGGAGTGGTTGTTTGGCTTGTTGTTCTTGTGCCTTTAGTGCCTTTGTTTGAGTACCATCGTGCGCAGCATCCTGTAGGTAAGCTGAGCCGGCGTGGGATGGACGGGTGGGCAGTGAGGTGTTGAGAAGTGCTGGCTGTCGGAGCTCCCAGCACCGTATTGCTTACTCTTGCGCATCAGACGTCATTTTCCCCCGGTAGACACGTCCCAAAGGGGGTATTCATAAAAGTACCACCCGTCCCATGCTTCTTCAGCCGTCTTCTTTGCTCAGTTGTGGAAGCAGAGTAAAGCTGCTGGGCGGACAGGCATCACATAGCCTGAGACTCAGCATGTCTTGCAGCAAGTGGATGGGACAGTTGTGCTGTGTGCTTTATTCCATGGCTGTCTTATTCCTGCTCACTGACCTGCTCTTTCTCTCTCCTCTGCCCACCCTCTGCCCACTGCCTTGGTGCAGCTTTTGCTCTCATAAGATCTGAGCAGAGTGACCAGGAACTGCTGCAGATAGCCTGAGGTGATCTCGTTGCCAGGTACGTGCCATCTTTTGTCCCACCACGTCGTTTTGCATGCCGTGGGTTTCTTCACTGCCCTCCAGCTCAGCCCTCAGAAGAGTGCTGTCTAATGCCCTGCTGTCGCACTGTCAGAGCGCTCTGGGCGAATGCATCTGCTGCTCTGTGCCAGAGTCCCCATCTGCTGGCAGAGGGATAGCAACTTGGTACAGCACTGCCTCAGAGGCTGTCACGTTTGAATTTACTGAAGCAAGGGGTAGTTTCTCGAACACTTGCCTATGCCGCAGGGTATGCAAGGGTAGCTCTGAAGAAGTCCCTCCATACTGTGCTGGGTGAATAGAGAAAACAGAAGTGTGTTTCTGCTCTGTTCCAGCTTGTCACACCTGCTGGGATGGGCAACGCATGCAGCGAGATCAGATGTGAGCCCGAGGTAGCGGGCACGGAGGTACAGTATGAAGCTCTGACTTGTCTTTGTTCCCTGTGTTGAGCTAGCAGAGGGAGCTGCAGATGTACTCTCCTACAGGAAAGAGTGGGCCAAAGGGGGCCAGGCCACCTGTCCACGCCAGTGCCATTGCTGATGAGTCTGTGTAGAGAGAGATGCATCTTTGCATGGCCTGGCGATCCTGCTGCATGCCAGGAAGAGAAACAACTGTGATGAGAAGTGCAGCTCCTTCTGAAGTGCTCCTGAGCAGGAGGGAGCGCATTTCCTGCAGCTTTCTCTGCAG
This sequence comes from Excalfactoria chinensis, assembly GCF_039878825.1. Taxonomy (NCBI): domain Eukaryota; kingdom Metazoa; phylum Chordata; class Aves; order Galliformes; family Phasianidae; genus Excalfactoria; species Excalfactoria chinensis. The sequence continues at coordinate 69,495,976 of NC_092857.1, read as the reverse complement.
ATGTGCTCCTCACCTTGAAATCCTCCTGGTTTGTCCTCAGCTCCTGACCACGGCCTGTGCTCTGTTTTGCAGGCTGATAACATGTGGAAGCCGCAGCTGGTGCGTGCGGAGTCATCTTTCAACGTGCCAGCGATTGCGGCAGCCCATGTTATTAAGCGTTACGTCGCCCAGGGGCCGGATGAAGTCTCCCTGGAGGTAAGCAGTTACAGGCGTTCCTTGTTGTCATGCACGGGAGAGTAGTCTAGGGTGTGAACGGCTCAGGAATATTCACAGACACCTTCAGAATGTCTCGTGAGGTGAAGCTTCGAAGGTTCGGTTCCAGCTTAGACTTGCGCTGGGTCAGGAGGAGTTCAGCCATCTCTCCAGTATGGTTGGATTGGGCATTTGAACCTTGTAATCAAGCAGATCCTGCCCAGTATGGGAGCCTGGTCTCTGAGCAACAGCAGACGGGTGTGTGAAGTGTGCAGATGTGTTCAGGAAGCCCTGCTAACCGATGCCCGTGGTTAAAGTGGAGCTCTTCCATAGCCTTTGGCAGAGAGCCTGCTGATTTTGAGACCTGTTTCCTACTGCACAGCTGTACTGTGTATGTTGTGTGACCCTTGTACCTCCAAGTTCAGTTTTAGAAGGGAAAATGCCTTGGGGCTGCATTGGTGCAATTGCTGTCTAGCTTTAGGATATTCTGTGGCGCAGAAGAAGGCAGTTATTTGAGCTGTGCTTTCCTGCCAGCTGTGCTGAAGCTGGGATTGACGTTTCAATCTCTTGCAGGTGGGAGACTTGGTGTGCATTATTGATATGCCACCAAAGGAGCTGAGCCCCCGGTGGAGAGGCAAGCGTGGCTTTCAGGTAGGCACATGCTTTCGACTAGAGAGCCCAACTTCAGTAGAGTCAGGAATATCAGCTTGGAGCTGCTCTGCCTGCACAGGATGGCTTCCGGATGCAAACGGTTGCCCTGTGTCGCTGTCAGGGGACATTCCCTTGGGCTCTGGGCTCAGGCTAATGCCCTCCTCTCTTTTTGTTCTTGTTACAGGTTGGGTTTTTCCCTGGTGAGTGCGTGGAGCTCATCAGTGGAAAAGTTCCCGAGTCCCTCATCAATTCATTGCCAAAGCCAGGTACACATGTTACATTTGACAATGCGGGTTAGTAAAATGGGGTCAGAGCGTGGCTTTCAGGGGGTTCGTTAATGCTAGCGTTGAGCAAGATTAGCAACAGGACTGCATTAAGGTCCATGGGAACACGCAGAGATCTGTCCCAATCCCACTGTGTTTATTGTTGGGCTTGGGGAAGTCACAGAATCCTCCTGGAATGGCTTGGGATTGGCAGGGGCCTAAAGGATCATCCTCAGGCTCCATGGCCTCTGCCTCAGTCTGGGTCGGCAGCCGACGCATTTAGCAGGAGTCGAGAGCAGGCTGTCCGGGGCCCCTTCTGACCTGGCCTTGGGCACGTGCAGGGACGGGGAAAATCCGTTCTTGCGTGTCCTTGTTGGGAATGTTCTTCCCGATGTTCCGTGCTCGGTCGAAGGCGTTACGCTCAGCCTCGTCCAACCGAGCCAAGCCTGAAATGAACTGGTTTCTTTGTTTTGTTTCTTTGCAGTGCCGAGGAAACGGGGCAAGCTCAGCACCTTCCTTCGTTCGGTGGTGAAGGCTCGCCCCAGGAGATCGGAGCAGCCGGAGCCAGCGAAGGAAGGGGTGTTTGGGTGTGACCTGGGGGAGCACCTTCTCCGCTCTGGCCGTGATGGTAAGGAACAGCCCATTGCTGAGATCTCCCTCCGCTGGGCATCTAAAGATAAAAGGGAGATCATATCCAACAATTGTTTCAGTCTGAAAACATAGGAAGCCTTCTGGCCAAACAGAGCATCCTGCATCCTTTTCCTAGCTCTTCTGGACTTGAGATTGCATTCCTCCATTCCCCAGGGAGCTGTGATGGGACTTGCAGTGTCTGTGGTTTTGCCAGAATTACTTTCTCCAGGCTGTTGATTGGTGGTGGCATTTCTGGAAAGCCAAGAACACGTCTCTGTGCAGTTTCCTCACAGCTGTCTCTGCCAGCTTTCTCCTCTAAGGAGGAAGCAAGCGGTGGCCCGGCTGGGCTTACTGGGTGGGATGTGAGAAGAGCAGGGCCTGAAGCAGGACTTGAGTAAGAAGCTGAGCTAACCGCTGGCTCTTGTTCTGTAGTCCCCCAGGTCCTGCAGAGCTGCGCCGAGTTCATTGAGCAGCATGGCGTGGTGCAGGGGATCTACCGCCTGTCCGGCATGGCGTCCAGGATCCAGCGCCTACGGTAAGAGTGCTGCGACTGACACAGCTGTCAGCAGGGGCACGTGCCATGCTGCGGGCGTTCAGAGGAACCCCTTCCTTTTCTTGACTGTATTCTGTGTGGCTTTGGACTTGCTTTCCTCTTTCTCAAAGCCCTCTGCCCAATCCTGTGTCCTTCTCTGCAGCCATGAGTTTGAGTTGGAGCAGGTTCCCGAGCTCAGCGTCCGAGACATTCACAGCGTGAGCTCCCTCTGCAAGATGTACTTCAGGGAGCTCCCGAACCCTCTGCTGACCGAGCAGCTGTATGCCAAGTTCTCGGTAAGCTCAGGGCAATGTCTTGGAAATGACACTCACCTCTCCCCTGGGCGTCCTGGCTGATGGTTGCAGCAGTGCCCCAGCTCCGAGGTCTTATTTCTGTTAGCCCCATGAGGCATGTCTTTGCCACATCCTGCCTCAGGCTGATGCCACTTTTGGTGGTGCCAGGAGGTGCTTATTTAAGCTATTCACGACGCTTGGAAGAATTCCCTTTCCTTTGCTATTCCCGCCTGGTGTCTGAATCCCTTCCTGCCTTTTTCCAGGACGCTGTTTGCGCTGCGACGGAGGAGGAGCGGCTGCTCAGCATGCAGGATGCCATCCAGCAGCTGCCCGCTCCTCACTACAGGTCAGTGCTGCGCTCGGTCTGCTGAGTTCAGCCCTGCTGCCTTTCAGAGGGCCATGATGCGATTCCAGGTGTTGCCTCACGCTGGCAGCATCATGCCTGTGCACGCTGAAGCGGCTGAAGGCTGCGTCGGGTCGGTTGATTGGGTCAGTTCCTTGGTACGGGGGCACGGTTGGTGCAGCCGATGGCTGCGGCTGTGCTGTGCTGGGGCTTGGTGCTGCAGTGTGGTGGCATTGGGAATGTTTTACCTACTTCATATTCAGGGACGGTAGCAATGACAACAACCGGCATGAAGTGAGGTTTGTTTTGTGCGCTGCAGCACGGCTTGCTTTTTGGTGCTGAACATCTGCCCCTCTTGTTTTCCAGGACGCTGGAATACCTTATGAGACACTTGGCGTCTCTGGCCGGGAACTGCTCCATCACCAACATGCATGCTCAGAACTTGGCGATAGTGTGGGCTCCAAACCTCTTAAGGTAAACTTCCGTTTCAACACGATGCTTACTTCTGCTCTGGCCCAACCCCAGGGGCACAATTTCCAGGTGACAGTTTCTACTCACTTGTTTAGCTGGGACTGCTGTGTCCCTGATCATCCAGGAGAATTTTGTCAGTGGCATCGCTGATTGCCCACTGCGGAAGTCTCCAGAGCCCAACTTGTCAGGTTTTGGCTACAGAAATTCAGACTGGGGGAAATGATCCTGGGGAAATGACTTGTAAGATCTGCCTTTTCTTCAGATCCCAGCAGAGCCAGTCCGCCTGCGCCAGCGGAGAAGCTGCGTGCAAGGAGCTGCAGACGCAGTCAGATGTTGTGGAGTTCCTCATCAGCCACACAGACGTCCTCTTCCCCTCCAAATCCACGCCAGCCGTGGGAGAGAGGGCAGGTGAGCGTCTTCCTCCATTAGCTTGATCTTGATCTGACACCTTGATCCAAGCCAGGCCTTCTCCAAGACCTTTGAAAATGCTTTTTCTGTCGAGGAGACAGCAGGCTTCTGGCTTTAGATTAGAATATGGTGCCCCGTTCCTGGGTCCTGAGAGTGTCCAAACCCAAAGCTTCCATGGAGAAAACCGTCACTGCCGTTCAGATGTTTTGCAAGCAGGTGAAGCTTGATTGAAGTGTGGCAGCAAAGCTTTCCGAGGTTCCTGCCCCCTAGTTTTTCTAGGTTTTTTGTTTGCCTGTTTCAATACAGTGAGCTGCTCTTAATTGTGGCTGTGTCCTTTGCCACGAGCATACCTCTGAGCACACGGTTCTTTTGAGCTCCTCTTCTTCCAGTGGCTCTGATAAGCAAGTCTGAGAGAAATGCAGAACTGGGATGGCTGTGCGGCTGCCTTCTGATCCTCCCTCTTACCTGTGGTTTCCCCTTGCAGGGCACAGCTCTCTGGACGGGCCCAAGTCTGTGTGGGTGTCTCCTCCATCCACAAAGCTGCTCACGCTGCAGGAGGCACAGGCTGAGAGGAGAGGCCAGAGCAGCTCTCCTGCTGCGACACAGAGCAGCAACACCGAGGTGGAGGAAGGCCCCACAGCTGTAATGAGGAACTTCCACACGGTCATTGATTCTCCATCGGAAAGGTAAAGAGGACTTCCCTTTCCAGCAGCTATCATCATTGGTCGGGTGGGTTTGCCAGGAACGGGCAACTGTCGGCAAGGGCTCGGAGCAGCTCTTCCCTCACCCTGCACCACGACTGACAGCACGCTCTGCTTTCTCTCTCCAGACCAAGTTCTCACAGCAAGAGGACGGAGTCACCAGCTGGCAGTTGGCGTTCCTGTTTCTGTCTGGGCAAACCATCCCCTGCAGCCAAACGCCAACTGCAGCTCAGTGCCAGGGATCCCTCAGAAGCACAAGTCGTGGTCCTGGCAGGTAAGGGTGCAAATCCAGCTTTCAAAGCACTGCTTGTCAGCAGCACAGGTAGGATTCATGCTTTCAGTGGGCTTGTACCTCCTTCTGGCGCTCGAGCCTGTGCCTGACATCTTTGGTTCACCCCTGTCTTTCCCAAATGAGTCTCTTGTCAACACAAGAGCTGGACCTGCACGAGGATCACTGTCAAGACAGTGACACTGTTGCTAGAAGCCTATTTGCTTCTGCCCACCACCACTACGTAGCCAGATGTCAAGAACCTCTTTCATGATTCATCTTGTGAACGTTTGACACTAACCGCTGTCCATCTACTCCTTCCTAGGTGACCCGAGCCCTCGTGTGTCCCGAAGACGCAGGGCATGCTACGACAGCGCATCCTGTGCTTCCATCAATGAAGAGCTGTTAGGAAGCACAGGGTGCTGCATTTCAGTGGAGAGCCTTCCATATGGCACCATCAATGCAGACAAGAACATCATCGTCGTTGAAGCCCTCGTTCATCCCATCCCTCCGGAAGCTGCTGACCTGAGCCTGCCAGACACCACAGGCACCAGCGTGGATTGGGACCCAGTGCAGGGGTCCCAGGACAGCCCAGCCCAAGCACAGCCCGAGTGCCCCGACAGCAGCACCACCATGCAGGCTCAGGTCAGCAATACCGAGGAGAAGCCGAGCCTCTTGGAGGGGGGTGTAGAATCAGGCCACCAGTGCCAGGCTCCAAGCAACAGCACGAGCTCTGAGTTACTCTCTCCTTAACAACAGAGGATTGGTCCCATCTTAAAGCCTGGACCTCTCACGCCCTCCTTTGTCCCATTGAATAAAGGCACGCTCGTGCTCAATCAACACTTTGGCTGCATTCCGATTCTTCATTCACAGGGACTGGGATGAATGCAAGAAACAGCAAGGCAGCTCAGCTTGCAGTGCTCTGGCTGTGGGGTGCGTGCAGCCGAGCTCTGGGTGTGTTCCCATTTTGCCTGACTTTGGGATGCCTGCAGCGAGAGCTCTGCTACCATTTTTTATCCTAGCATCCTGGAACTGCTCATGAAAACTCCAAGCCTCCTGGCTGCGGCTTTGTGATGCTTTTCAGTGCTTTTTCTTTATTGCTTTTTGGATGCTCTAACACCTCTGTCCTCTCGTCGTTTCCATTCCCGGCTCCCACCTCTGAGCCAGCCCTGCAGATCATCTCCAGCCCTGCCATCATGGCGCTGCGGCAGGAGGAGCTCACCCTGACCAACATCAGGCAGTGCTGCCTGCCTCTCTCACTCTCTAGACCAAGTGTAACTACGCTGTTGTGGAGACAAATGCTTTCTGTCACATCCTCCATCCCCGCAGCCATTTACTGGTAGGCGGCTCTTGCAGAAGAAGATTCAAGCAGCAGGACCTTTTGCCCAACTACAGCACACGAATGCTACAAAAGCAGAAACAACCCGCAAGCTCTGAGTCTGTGAGTCTGCACAGGCACGCACCGACTGCGTTTGATGGTACCCCCCATCCTTGATTTCCTTCCCTGCTTCTTGTCTGATGGCACTGCTGAGCCAGGAACAAGCTGCCCGGCGTGGCAGAGCGTGGTGCAGAGCTGTGCTGGGACCTCCTCCCCTTCCTCTGCTGCAGCTTGGCGTGCAACCTCACCCACTTCTCTGACAGACCTGCTGATCCCATCGGGAAGCTCTGGCACGGGATGTGCCTCCAACCCAAAGCTCCTTCCCACCTCCCAAGGGAAAGCAAAGCAACCCGAGCATCGCCAACAAACCTGCCCAGCAGACAGCAGGGAATGCAAACAGCTTCTGGCTGCTCCCCTGCACTCCCATCCTAAGTAAGAGACCCCACGAGGACTGGCTGGGAAATCAGTGCATGACACACGTGAGTGTGCACAGGATTGTGCAAAGCAGTGGGGTTCCACCAGTGTGTGTGTATTTGTGCACAGATGCTGTTGCACACGTTTGTGTTCATGAGTGTACAAACCAGTGGGGTTGCTCAGGTCTGTGCATGTCAGTGGGTATGTGAGCAAGGACAAGCACGCACATATATGTGCGTGCACAGGGGTGTGTAAAGGTTGGAGCTGTGCAAAGACATTGTGGTACCGGTGTGTGTGTGCACTTTGGGAGTGAAAGGAAGGGGTTGCGCGTGTGTCTGTGTGTGTGCGCACAGGGCTGCACTAAGGGATGTGGTTGCGTGAGTGTGTGTGAGCACATGGATAGTGCGTGGATGCGGTGGCACCAATGTGTGCTTGCACAGGGGTGTGCTGAGGAGTTGGGTTGCACACAGGTGCACACACAGGGATGTTTGTGGTAGCTGTAGGCAGCTCTGAGCAAGTTTTTCTGAGCAAGTTCCCATCTCTTTTCCATTCCTTTGCCCCTCAGAACGGTTTTCCAGTGGCTCTCGTCCAAGAATTCTTGGAACAGCCTGCGGCTGGCTCTCCTGAAGCTCAGGGTCCTGACTTTGCTTTTGGCCAGGCCCGCATTCCTCGAGATGAGGAACTCTAGGAGGGCATGGTCACTACAGGCCTGACCACCTCCAGACTTAAGCCCTGCTGTGCACCGTGTCCAGTAATGCTTCCCTTCTGCTTGGTGTGCTTAATGCTTGGGCCACACAGTTCATCTCTGTGCACTCCAGCAGTCTCTCAGACAGCTTGCAGCCAGCCATGCTGATTTCCCAGCCTGACTGGAATCCCCCATCAAGTTAAGAGTCAGTGAGCGCGGTGCTTCTGGTAGCTGCAGTAAGCAGGGCCCATCAACAGGCTCCCTTCACCGGGCGGCCTGGAGCAGACCCTCACCTCCAGAAGCCCACGATTGGTTCAGTCATTAATTTGACCTGCAAGTTCTCCATGTGATCATGGCTGTTCTTAGTCCTTAGCAGTCAGCTTCTTCATATAGAGGGCAAATCCCTTGCCCTCCTGAATTCCACAGTAACAATCACGTCTGCTTTGTGTCAGGCTTTTGTTTTCTTTTTTTTAGTTATTACTATTCTTTTCCCATTTACTAGGTAGGAAAGCTACTTTCTGAGCCAGGAGAAGAAGAAGTGCAACAGGCAACAATCTTCCTTGCACTACGCAGTTTGCATGAGTAGCCAAGTGCTCCTGAGGTCATGTGTGCTGCAGAGCTGACCTTGGTGGCAGGGGCCGTGTCTTCATTTTCTACCTGCCCCGTGGGAACATAAGAAGACTATTCAGAGCAGGAGCTGCAGAGCAGGATGAACGGCATGAGAAGGTAAGGCTGGGAACCAAGGAGGCAGCTTTTGTGTCGGGCAGCAGTGATGCAGGGGGCTCCACAGCAGGAAGCTGGCTCATCCAAACGCTTGCTGAGTGTTTGGAAGCCCAAACCCTTATGGTCTCTAAGCTGAAGGCAGCCCAGAGGCAGCATGTCCTTGATCTGATCGTGGTGTGCCTGAGTGAGGGAGTGATCCAAGCTGGATGCAGAAGAGTCATCTTAATTTCTCTGATATTTGACTTCAGGTGACACCTCTTGGGTGTTGGTTTCCTAAAATTTGGATCTAGGAGGCGGCCTCTCCCTTTGCTTAAGGTTGCAGTCATTGCTGGTGTGGGATCATTTGTCCCACAGCTGGTGAGCAGAGCTGTTGCTCTCCTGAGCGTGCTGCACGTGGAGACAGAGCTTTGGACCCCCTTGGTAAAGACCACCCTGTGAGAGCCTGTCAGAAGCACTGCTGCGGTGTGCACGTGAGCTGGGCGCAGCTTAGGCTGAGCAGAACTAAGAGGTGAGCTGGGTTTGGTGCTGGGTGGTTGCTGGGAGGTGTCTCAGCAGAAAAGCCAGGCTGGGGTGTGCACGCTGTGTCAGTCCTCATCCCAGCTGGCAGTGAGAGTTGGAGGAGGGTGATGGGTGCTGCCTGCTCTCGCTGCTGCACCGAGTTTGTGGCACAGCAGCACAGTGGTGAGTGAGCTGGGAGGGGGACGGACTGCTGCTGTGCATGGCTAGGCCAGAGCTGGAGGTTTGTCCAACACGTGCGTCATGCTGGTGCAGCCATTGCAGCTGCAGCAGGAGTGGAAGACAAAGAAGTTTTCTTCGTGAGAGCAACACCAATGATTTGATTCAAATGTATAACTGCTATGAAGATGGTGAGGAACAGATCCACCTGAAAGACATGCTTGATCACATCAGGAATGAGCATGTGATCAAATAGAGCCAGCATGGCTTTCCCAGGGGAAGGCCATGCCTAACCAGTCTGGCGGCCTTCTGTGATGGAGTGGCGGCATTTGTGGACAAAAGGAAGGAAACAGATGTCATTGACCTGGACTTGAGCAAGATCTTTGACATGGCCCTCCACCACATCCTTCTCTCTAAATTGGAGGGACGTGGATTTGACAGGTGGACCACCTGGTGGAGAAGGTATTGGTTGAAAGGCCACAGACAGAGGGTGGTGATTCATGGTTCTGTGTCCAGGTGGAGGCCGATACCAAGTGGTGTCATCCAGGAGTCTGTCTTGGGACCAGTGCTTTTTTACATCGTTATCAGGGACACCAATGATGCAATCGAGTGCACCCTCTGCTGTTTGCTGAGGGTGCGTCTGACACAGCGGAAGGAAGGGATGCCATTCAGAGGGACCTCGCCCGAGAGGTTGGCCTAGGTGAATCTAATGAGGTTCAGCACAGCAAAGTGCAAGGTTTTGCACTGGGGCTGGAGGAATCCCAGGCATTCCTACAGACTGGGAGGAGCGGTCCTTAAGAGAAGCCCCGCAGAGAAGGACCTGGGGGTCCTGGTGGATGAAGAAGAGAATGTGAGCCATCAGCGTGTTCTTGCAGCTCAGAGAGCAAATGGTACCCTGGGCTGCATCAGAAGAGGGGATGGCCAGCAGGGACAGGGAGGTGATTGATCTTCATGATCCTTGAGGTCCCCTCCAACCCGGGCCGTTCTATGGTTCTGTGATTACACTCACTGTCCGAAATAATGGCAGCTGTGCAGAAGCTGGATATATGTGGGGACAGCTCTTGTAAGCAGCTGATTTTAAGACCTTGCCCTAGTCGAGAGTCTAAATTGCGTGTCAGAAGAAAGCTGGGAAAGTGGTTATTGCTCATTATTTTTCATTTGCTGATTCTTTCTTTAGGGTTCCTTTTCAAAAGGAGATTTTGGTGATGGAAGCAGCTGAAGAAGGAACAAAACCAGCTCTTGCCAGGAGTGCTTGAAGTCCCTGTGGAGAGGAGCAAAGAACCTGGGCTTCCTCTGGGATGCTCCCCACCATGTCTCAGGAAGGAGACAGCTGCTGTTCCAATTTCTGCTCTGTGTGTGGAAAGGTACGCCTGGGTTTCTTCTGCTTGTTTTCTCTTTCTTTTTCTCTCTTTTAAGGAGAAGGGGTGGAGCAAGGGGAGACCCACTGGTCATTTGTTACCTCAAGAACAGGATGGATTCTGCATTCACCGTGAAAAACCTGGGCTAGTAGCACGGGCGTGTTTCAGGCTGGACTCTTCTTTTCCTGCTCAGTTTCCTTTTGGCTACAGGGAGACAGCTGTCGAAAGGTGTGTTTTCAAAGCCACTCTAGAAAACCGTGTTTCACTGTTGCAGGTGGTTCAGTGTGCTCTTGCAGTGTAGATGCGTTTGCTGTAGAATCTTAGTGTTTTCTGTTCCTAGGGGAGGACTGGGAGGAGGTAGTGAGAAGAGAATTCAATGCCTTGGGTGTATCTTAGTGAGAAATGTTGGCATGAGGTGCTGAAAGTCTTCAGCTGTAAAAGGACAGTGAGGCTCAGACTCCTTAACCTGCTGGAGCAGGGCGGAAGCAAGGAGTGGGCACTGCCCTCCCAAGTGCAGGCTGCACTTGGTTATGGTCTGCCAGGTCTCTGCTGCCCTGTGTTTCTTCTGAGAAGTTTGTTGGAGCTGCTTGGAGTAGTGAAGGGTGGGGAAGAAGTGCTGTTCAAGAGCTAAGGCTCTGCATGATAATTCTGGATGGATTGAACCACGGTGTCTGAAGACATAGCTTCCATCAGAATGATCCCAGCATTGTGCAAGTGTCTCAGCTGAACCCCCTGAGCAGGTGTCTGAGAGCACCCGCCTCCTCCAGCTGAGCCATAGGCAAGCTAACTGTGCCCAGGAATTACAGCTTATGCAGACTGAATATGCTTCCAAGTGTTTTCCTTAGTGATAAACAATGTCCCAGCACTCTGATATTCCATCTCCGGCACAATCTGGAGCATCTCTGCAAACCATGGGTGCCCCTTCCCACCCCCGTTTCTTCCTTTCTCTCTTTAGAATCAGTGTGGTGCAGTTCCCTGCGTTTGTGAGCAGCAGCCAGCAGGCCGCAAGAGATCCAGTTGCACCTTTAGCAGACAGAGGGATGTGATGGGGACAGACTGTCCTTACCGCCATGCAGAAGTGAGTTTTTCCCGTCCTCTATTAAGAAGTAGGAAAGAATAGAGTTTGAATGTTACTTCTGAGCAGGTGCTGTGCTGTAGGGGATGTCAGGTAACCATTTACTTGGGGGTGCGGGAAGGAGCAGTGCAAAGTGATGTATTAGTTTGTGTTTTGGCTGTTGAAGTGCAGTTCCATTTTGGGGAGCAAAAAGATGGGCTAATGTGGAAAACAGAAGGGAGAAGGCTAGTACCTGGACAGTGGGCTGAGCTTTGGTGACTGCAGCCATTTGCAGGAGAAGTTTTGCTGTTTTGCACAGTGGAGTTCAGAATGGGAGCTGATGATGAATGGGAGCTGCTGGAGAAACAGACTTCCATGGACAAGTTCCAGTGCCTCAATGACTTTCTTGTAGCGAGGCAGCAGTGATGCTGGAGGGCACGTGGTGAGTGCGTGGACAGGGTGGCACAAACGAGTGCGTGTGCTGAGGAGTTGGGCTGCACACAGGTGCAGACAAAGGGATGTTTGTGGTAGGTGTAGGCACGTCCGTGTTCCCAGGGATGGTTTGCACACGTCTGTGAATGCAAAGGAGGGCAGAAGATGCGGTGCGTGCATGAGGGTGTGCAAAGCAGGCAGGGTGGCACACAGGTGTGCGTGTGCACGTGGATAGGGGAAGGCTGGGGTTACAGGTTGACCTGTGCTGAGGTGAGTGGGGGCTCACGGTGTTGCTCAGTGGTAGATTTGTTCACACTGAGTGCTACCAGGAAACTCGCGCACCCTTTTTGTTTCAGCTGTGCCAGTGCTGTGATCCCTTGCTGCTGGGCTGGGGTGTTGGAAGGATGGTGTGCGTGCCGAGCTCCCATCTCTCTTGCAGGAATCAAGTGTAGAGCCAAAGGGATGTTTGGGCCAGGTGGCTGCAAGAAGGCTGGCTGTTTGGGATGGTGGTAGCTGATGGAAAATGGGTATTCCGTTCAGCTTTTAACAGAAGTCAGGGGTCCTACAGCAAGAATGACTAGGATCTCAAATGGCTTCAAACGTGCACACTGAGTACATCTGTCCTGCCATGCCATCTCTGCTTCTTTCTGATGAAAGCATTTTTACGACCACGTGTTGGGCCTGTTTGCTTGAAGAAGGAGAAATGTTAGGTACAGTTCTCACCGAGAACTTCTGCGTAATTTGAATCATGAGTGTTAGCACAGTTCTCCTACTACTAATGGCTTTCACTAAACCACGTCCCTCAACACAACATTCAGTCGTTCCTTGAACACCCCCAGCGTCGGTGACTCCACCAGCTCCCTGGGCAGTCCATTCCAGTGCTTGGCCACCCTTTCTGAGAAGTAATATTTCCTAATGTCCAGCCTGAATCTCCTCTGCTGCAGCTTGAAACCATTCCCTCTAGTTCTGTCAATAATGACACAAGAGGACAGGCCGTCCCCCAGCTCACTACAACCTCCCTTCAGGAAGTTATATTGAGAAAGAAGGTCTCCCCTGAGCCATCTCTTCTCCAGGCTGAGCATTCCCAGCTCCTGCAGCCTCTCCTCATATGGCCCCATTGTGCTCCAGAGCCCTCACCAGCTTTGTTGCCCTTCTTTGAACACGTTCCAAAGCCTCAGTGTCTTTCTTGCACTGAGGGGTCCAAAACTGGAAACAGAACTTGAGTTGCAGCATCACCAGTGCCGAGTACAGGGGGACAGTCACCTCTCCGCTCCTGCTGGCAGTGCTGTTTCTGGCGCAAAATGAATGTAAGTGTCACATGTGTAACATCCTTTTTGATGGAGTTCTCTGACGGGAGTCCAATGGATTTGAGACCTGACTTGAAGCCTGTGGGCATCACCCAGGAGTTGGAGTGCCAGGATTAGGCCAGGGAACAGGAACCTCTTTGGTGGTTATTAACTCCCACCTTTTTTGGTCAGGAATCTATGTATGTATTTTTGTTGTTTTTTTTTTCATGCAAAGAAGAGACCAGTGAAGCTGTGAGGTGTCTAGAGCACAAGTCTTATGGGGAGCTTCTTATGGAACTGGGATGATTTAGTCTGGAAGAGAGGAGGCTCAGGGAGGACCTTATCATTCTGTACGATTACCTGAAGAGAGGTTATGTGGAGGTGAGGGTTGTCCTGCTCTTCTCCCATGTAAGTAGTGACAGGAGTGGAAGGAACAACCTCAGGTTGTATGAGGGGAGATTCAGCTTGGATGTTAAGAAAACCATCTCCAAATGGGTGCTCAGACGCTGGAGGCATCTGCTGGCTGAGCGCTTTGTTGGGTGAGCATCACACTGCTGGAAAGCACGCAGCTGTTGTCTCTGCGAACAGCCCCATCCGTGGGGACTGGTGGCTTTTTCATGTTACCCTTGTGTTTCAAGTCCTACATCCAGTTACTCGTGCTGTTTGAAAGCACCATCTTAGAGGCAGCCTTGATTTCTGCAGCTGCGAGCTTTGTGCCACGGGAGCTCCCCTGCTTCTCCCTGGGATGGGCGACCGAATGGAAGGCCCAGCAGAAGTCTGGGTAGGTGATATCACTTGCTGTTCCTTTCCCCACCCGTGCCAGGAGAAGCAGGGAATGGGACTGGGGGACATCCCAGCGGTGGGATCCTGCCTCAGCAGAACTGAATGGCTGTTCTGATCCATGTATTTTAACCTGAGTGGATCTGACACTAACAAGAGAGGCGAGGGGCCTGTGGGAAAAAAAATGTATGTGCCACAATGTGTGCTATAATGTAAACCATGAGGTGGGTCAGAGTGGAGCACAGGCTTGGGTGCATCTGATTCAGGAGCAGGGACACGCAATGCTCATCTTGGGTGTCTGGCTGACAACAAGAGCAGAGAGGTAAGTTTCACAGGGTCGCGTGCCCATTTTATTTTCTTTTTCATTCATGATGCATAGAGGCGTTACCCAGACAAAGTGAGCATTTGTCAGCTGGACTTGCTAGAAATGACCTAGGCAGTGAAATGGGTTTGAAGCATCCCAAAGAGCCCTGCAAAAGAATGCTGAGAGTTAACCTGGCACCCTCCTTTGGAAACCTCCGGTGTCTGTCAGCTCTTCAGCTGTGCCCAAACACCTCCCATTGCGCTGCCACACCAGGACGTAATTCCAACCCCACCCTGAGTTCTGGAATGTTGTGGTGCCGTGTTGGAATCACATGTGACCAGGGGGTCTTGCCTCCCCCCCTTGTGGGGGGTCATGGTGGACCAGGCTGGTGGCTGTTGGTGATGTCATAAGCAGCTGGCATGTGGAGAGGAGTGGTGTGTTCTATGTTCCTTTGTGGGCGTGTAGGAGTTCGGAGTGGTTGTTTGGCTTGTTGTTCTTGTGCCTTTAGTGCCTTTGTTTGAGTACCATCGTGCGCAGCATCCTGTAGGTAAGCTGAGCCGGCGTGGGATGGACGGGTGGGCAGTGAGGTGTTGAGAAGTGCTGGCTGTCGGAGCTCCCAGCACCGTATTGCTTACTCTTGCGCATCAGACGTCATTTTCCCCCGGTAGACACGTCCCAAAGGGGGTATTCATAAAAGTACCACCCGTCCCATGCTTCTTCAGCCGTCTTCTTTGCTCAGTTGTGGAAGCAGAGTAAAGCTGCTGGGCGGACAGGCATCACATAGCCTGAGACTCAGCATGTCTTGCAGCAAGTGGATGGGACAGTTGTGCTGTGTGCTTTATTCCATGGCTGTCTTATTCCTGCTCACTGACCTGCTCTTTCTCTCTCCTCTGCCCACCCTCTGCCCACTGCCTTGGTGCAGCTTTTGCTCTCATAAGATCTGAGCAGAGTGACCAGGAACTGCTGCAGATAGCCTGAGGTGATCTCGTTGCCAGGTACGTGCCATCTTTTGTCCCACCACGTCGTTTTGCATGCCGTGGGTTTCTTCACTGCCCTCCAGCTCAGCCCTCAGAAGAGTGCTGTCTAATGCCCTGCTGTCGCACTGTCAGAGCGCTCTGGGCGAATGCATCTGCTGCTCTGTGCCAGAGTCCCCATCTGCTGGCAGAGGGATAGCAACTTGGTACAGCACTGCCTCAGAGGCTGTCACGTTTGAATTTACTGAAGCAAGGGGTAGTTTCTCGAACACTTGCCTATGCCGCAGGGTATGCAAGGGTAGCTCTGAAGAAGTCCCTCCATACTGTGCTGGGTGAATAGAGAAAACAGAAGTGTGTTTCTGCTCTGTTCCAGCTTGTCACACCTGCTGGGATGGGCAACGCATGCAGCGAGATCAGATGTGAGCCCGAGGTAGCGGGCACGGAGGTACAGTATGAAGCTCTGACTTGTCTTTGTTCCCTGTGTTGAGCTAGCAGAGGGAGCTGCAGATGTACTCTCCTACAGGAAAGAGTGGGCCAAAGGGGGCCAGGCCACCTGTCCACGCCAGTGCCATTGCTGATGAGTCTGTGTAGAGAGAGATGCATCTTTGCATGGCCTGGCGATCCTGCTGCATGCCAGGAAGAGAAACAACTGTGATGAGAAGTGCAGCTCCTTCTGAAGTGCTCCTGAGCAGGAGGGAGCGCATTTCCTGCAGCTTTCTCTGCAGATGTGCTCCTCACCTTGAAATCCTCCTGGTTTGTCCTCAGCTCCTGACCACGGCCTGTGCTCTGTTTTGCAGGCTGATAACATGTGGAAGCCGCAGCTGGTGCGTGCGGAGTCATCTTTCAACGTGCCAGCGATTGCGGCAGCCCATGTTATTAAGCGTTACGTCGCCCAGGGGCCGGATGAAGTCTCCCTGGAGGTAAGCAGTTACAGGCGTTCCTTGTTGTCATGCACGGGAGAGTAGTCTAGGGTGTGAACGGCTCAGGAATATTCACAGACACCTTCAGAATGTCTCGTGAGGTGAAGCTTCGAAGGTTCGGTTCCAGCTTAGACTTGCGCTGGGTCAGGAGGAGTTCAGCCATCTCTCCAGTATGGTTGGATTGGGCATTTGAACCTTGTAATCAAGCAGATCCTGCCCAGTATGGGAGCCTGGTCTCTGAGCAACAGCAGACGGGTGTGTGAAGTGTGCAGATGTGTTCAGGAAGCCCTGCTAACCGATGCCCGTGGTTAAAGTGGAGCTCTTCCATAGCCTTTGGCAGAGAGCCTGCTGATTTTGAGACCTGTTTCCTACTGCACAGCTGTACTGTGTATGTTGTGTGACCCTTGTACCTCCAAGTTCAGTTTTAGAAGGGAAAATGCCTTGGGGCTGCATTGGTGCAATTGCTGTCTAGCTTTAGGATATTCTGTGGCGCAGAAGAAGGCAGTTATTTGAGCTGTGCTTTCCTGCCAGCTGTGCTGAAGCTGGGATTGACGTTTCAATCTCTTGCAGGTGGGAGACTTGGTGTGCATTATTGATATGCCACCAAAGGAGCTGAGCCCCCGGTGGAGAGGCAAGCGTGGCTTTCAGGTAGGCACATGCTTTCGACTAGAGAGCCCAACTTCAGTAGAGTCAGGAATATCAGCTTGGAGCTGCTCTGCCTGCACAGGATGGCTTCCGGATGCAAACGGTTGCCCTGTGTCGCTGTCAGGGGACATTCCCTTGGGCTCTGGGCTCAGGCTAATGCCCTCCTCTCTTTTTGTTCTTGTTACAGGTTGGGTTTTTCCCTGGTGAGTGCGTGGAGCTCATCAGTGGAAAAGTTCCCGAGTCCCTCATCAATTCATTGCCAAAGCCAGGTACACATGTTACATTTGACAATGCGGGTTAGTAAAATGGGGTCAGAGCGTGGCTTTCAGGGGGTTCGTTAATGCTAGCGTTGAGCAAGATTAGCAACAGGACTGCATTAAGGTCCATGGGAACACGCAGAGATCTGTCCCAATCCCACTGTGTTTATTGTTGGGCTTGGGGAAGTCACAGAATCCTCCTGGAATGGCTTGGGATTGGCAGGGGCCTAAAGGATCATCCTCAGGCTCCATGGCCTCTGCCTCAGTCTGGGTCGGCAGCCGACGCATTTAGCAGGAGTCGAGAGCAGGCTGTCCGGGGCCCCTTCTGACCTGGCCTTGGGCACGTGCAGGGACGGGGAAAATCCGTTCTTGCGTGTCCTTGTTGGGAATGTTCTTCCCGATGTTCCGTGCTCGGTCGAAGGCGTTACGCTCAGCCTCGTCCAACCGAGCCAAGCCTGAAATGAACTGGTTTCTTTGTTTTGTTTCTTTGCAGTGCCGAGGAAACGGGGCAAGCTCAGCACCTTCCTTCGTTCGGTGGTGAAGGCTCGCCCCAGGAGATCGGAGCAGCCGGAGCCAGCGAAGGAAGGGGTGTTTGGGTGTGACCTGGGGGAGCATCTTCTCCGCTCTGGCCGTGATGGTAAGGAACAGCCCATTGCTGAGATCTCCCTCCGCTGGGCATCTAAAGATAAAAGGGAGATCATATCCAACAATTGTTTCAGTCTGAAAACATAGGAAGCCTTCTGGCCAAACAGAGCATCCTGCATCCTTTTCCTAGCTCTTCTGGACTTGAGATTGCATTCCTCCATTCCCCAGGGAGCTGTGATGGGACTTGCAGTGTCTGTGGTTTTGCCAGAATTACTTTCTCCAGGCTGTTGATTGGTGGTGGCATTTCTGGAAAGCCAAGAACACGTCTCTGTGCAGTTTCCTCACAGCTGTCTCTGCCAGCTTTCTCCTCTAAGGAGGAAGCAAGCGGTGGCCCGGCTGGGCTTACTGGGTGGGATGTGAGAAGAGCAGGGCCTGAAGCAGGACTTGAGTAAGAAGCTGAGCTAACCGCTGGCTCTTGTTCTGTAGTCCCCCAGGTCCTGCAGAGCTGCGCCGAGTTCATTGAGCAGCATGGCGTGGTGCAGGGGATCTACCGCCTGTCCGGCATGGCGTCCAGGATCCAGCGCCTACGGTAAGAGTGCTGCGACTGACACAGCTGTCAGCAGGGGCACGTGCCATGCTGCGGGCGTTCAGAGGAACCCCTTCCTTTTCCTGACTGTATTCTGTGTGGCTTTGGACTTGCTTTCCTCTTTCTCAAAGCCCTCTGCCCAATCCTGTGTCCTTCTCTGCAGCCATGAGTTTGAGTTGGAGCAGGTTCCCGAGCTCAGCGTCCGAGACATTCACAGCGTGAGCTCCCTCTGCAAGATGTACTTCAGGGAGCTCCCGAACCCTCTGCTGACCGAGCAGCTGTATGCCAAGTTCTCGGTAAGCTCAGGGCAATGTCTTGGAAATGACACTCACCTCTCCCCTGGGCGTCCTGGCTGATGGTTGCAGCAGTGCCCCAGCTCCGAGGTCTTATTTCTGTTAGCCCCATGAGGCATGTCTTTGCCACATCCTGCCTCAGGCTGATGCCACTTTTGGTGGTGCCAGGAGGTGCTTATTTAAGCTATTCACGACGCTTGGAAGAATTCCCTTTCCTTTGCTATTCCCGCCTGGTGTCTGAATCCCTTCCTGCCTTTTTCCAGGACGCTGTTTGCGCTGCGACGGAGGAGGAGCGGCTGCTCAGCATGCAGGATGCCATCCAGCAGCTGCCCGCTCCTCACTACAGGTCAGTGCTGCGCTCGGTCTGCTGAGTTCAGCCCTGCTGCCTTTCAGAGGGCCATGATGCGATTCCAGGTGTTGCCTCACGCTGGCAGCATCATGCCTGTGCACGCTGAAGCGGCTGAAGGCTGCGTCGGGTCGGTTGATTGGGTCAGTTCCTTGGTACGGGGGCACAGTTGGTGCAGCCGATGGCTGCGGCTGTGCTGTGCTGGGGCTTGGTGCTGCAGTGTGGTGGCATTGGGAATGTTTTACCTACTTCATATTCAGGGACGGTAGCAATGACAACAACCGGCATGAAGTGAGGTTTGTTTTGTGCGCTGCAGCACGGCTTGCTTTTTGGTGCTGAACATCTGCCCCTCTTGTTTTCCAGGACGCTGGAATACCTTATGAGACACTTGGCGTCTCTGGCCGGGAACTGCTCCATCACCAACATGCATGCTCAGAACTTGGCGATAGTGTGGGCTCCAAACCTCTTAAGGTAAACTTCTTTTTCAGCACGATGCTTACTTCTGCTCTCCCCCAACCCCAGGGGCACAATTTCTAGACAACAGTTTCTAGTCACTTGTTTAGCTGGGACTGCTGTGTCCCTGATCATCCAGGAGAATTTCGTCAGTGGCATCGCTGATTGCCCACTGCGGAAGTCTCCAGAGCCCAACTTGTCAGTTTTTGGCTACAGAAATTCAGACTGGGGGAAATGATCTTGGGGAAATGACTTGTAAGATCTGCCTTTTCTTCAGATCCCAGCAGAGCCAGTCCGCCTGCGACAGCGGAGAAGCTGCGTGCAAGGAGCTGCAGACGCAGTCGGATGTTGTGGAGTTCCTCATCAGCCATACAGATGTCCTCTTCCCCTCCACATCCACGCCAGCCATGGGAGAGAGGGCAGGTGAGCGTCTTCCTCCATTAGCTTGATGTTGATCTGACACCTTGATCCAAGCCAGGCCTTCTCCAAGATCTTTGAAAATGCTTTTGCTGTTGAGGAGACTGCAGGCTTCTGGGCTTAGATTAGAATATGGTGCCCCGTTCCTGGATCCTGAGAGTGTCCAAACCCATAATTTACATGGAGAAAACCGTCATTGCTGTTCAGATGTTTTGAGCCCTTCTTCTTCCAGTGCCTCGGATTAGCAAGTCTGAGATAAATGCAGAACTGGGATGGCTGTGCGGCTGCTTTCTGATCCTCCCTCTTACCTGTGGTTTCCCCTTGCAGGGCACAGTTCTTTGGACGGGCCCAAGTCTGTGTGGGTGTCTCCTCCATCTGCAAAGCTGCTCACGCTGCAGGAGGCACAGGCTGAGAGGAGAGGCCAGAGCAGCTCTCCTGCTGCGACACGGAGCAGCAACACTGAGGTGGAGGAAGGCCCCGCAGCTGTAATGAGGAACTTCCACACGGTCATTGATTTTCCATCTGAAAGGTAAAGAGGACTTCCCTTTCCAGCCGCTATCATCATTGGTCGGGTGGGTTTGCCAGGAACGGGCAACTGTCAGCAAGGGCTCAGAGCAGCTCTTCCCTCACCCTGCACCACGACTGACAGCATGCTCTGTTTTCTCTCTCCAGACCAAGCTGTCGCAGCAAGAGGACGGAGTCACCAGCTGGCAGTTGGCGTTCCTGTTTCTGTCTGGGCAAACCATCCCCTGCAGCCAAACGCCAACTGCAGCTGAGTGCCAGGGATCCCTCAGAAGAAGAAGTCGTGGTCCTGGCAGGTAAGGGTGCAAATCCAGCTTTCAAAACACTGCTTGTCAGCAGCACAGGTAGGATTCATGCTTTCAGTGGGCTTGTACCTCCTTCTGGCATTCGAGCCCGTGCCTGACATCTTTGGTTCACCCCTGTCTTTCCCAAATGAGTCTCTTGTCAACACAAGAGCTGGACCTGCACGAGGATCACTGTCAAGACAGTGACACTGTTGCTAGAAGCCTATTTGCTTCTGCCCACCACCACTACATAGCCAGATGTCAAGAACCTCTTTCATGATTCATCTTGCGAACGTTTGACACTAACCGCTGTCCATCTACTCCTTCCTAGGTGACCCGAGCCCTCGTCTGCCCCGAAGACGCAGGGCATGGGACGACAGCGCATCCTGTGCTTCCATCAATGAAGAGCTGTTAGGAAGCACAGGGTGCTGCATTTCAGTGGAGAGCCTTCCATATGGCACCATCAATGCAGACAAGAACATCATCGTCGTTGAAGCCCTCGTTCATCCCATCCCTCCGGAAGCTGCTGACCTGAGCCTGCCAGACACCACAGGCACCAGCGTGGATTGGGACCCAGTGCAGGGGTCCCAGGACAGCCCAGCCCAAGCACAGCCCGAGTGCCCCGACAGCAGCACCACCATGCAGGCTCAGGTCAGCAACACCGAGGAGAAGCCGAGCCTCTTGGAGGGGGACGTAGAATCAGACCGCCAGTCCCAGCCTCCAAGCAACAGCACGAGCTGTGAGCCGCTCTCATGATGATAAGGGAGGATGAATCCCACCTTTCCTTCAGACCTCACACCCCCTCCTTTCTCCGATTGAATAAAGGCCCGCTCGTGCTCAATCAACGCCTTGACTGCATTCCGAGTCTTCATTCGCAGAGACTGGGATGAGTGCAAGAAACAGCAAGGCAGCTCAGCTTGCACCGCTCTGGCTGTGGGGTGCGTGCAGGGACACTGTAACCATACAGGGAAAGGCTTCCACTGCTTCCTAAAGCTGTAGTCCAGCCCTGCTACTGCTCTGTGGCACAAAGCCCTGAGGGGTGTTACTTATTGTTAGCCCAAGGGAAGTCAGCTTCATGCACTGCGTTTTGTTGTTGCCGGGTGAGAGGGGGATGCACCTTGGTGAGGAGATGAGCAGTGCTGGATCTGCCTCTAAGAAGATGTCCTAAGGAGGATGTGAACACTGCTGGCACTTCCTCATTGCACGTGCTTGGAGGATCTTCAGTTCATGCACATTTCAGGATGTCTGTCAACAGCTACGAGGAAATTCTCAAGTCCTGGGAATTGCATTGAACAGTTGGAACGGGTAAGTGTCATCTTTGTACAGAAACAGCACGCCTAACAGTCTGTCTCACCACTCCAGAGTTAATCTGAGAATAGATTGACAGCTCTTGTCAGTTCTCTGAGTCAGGTTTCATTTGTATAAACTTGAACTTTTGAAACCAGTTGGAAATTGATGGTGCCGATGACCTCTTCCTCTAATTAAAGCATTACACACAGTGTATGCTAGGTGCTCTGCTTTACCTGTAGTGTTACATTAGAGAAGAATTCACCCTCAACTTTAAGCATCTGTATTTTGAACTGTGGGTGGTTTTGCAAAGGTAAAACTCAGGCGGCATCTTCTTACTGGTGAAAGAGCTGCAATAAAAGACATGGACAAAGTTACTTTAGGGGTAAGCCAAAACGCATTTCAATATGATCGTATCTTCTGTTGGAGTTGCGGAGTTCTCAAGAACACGGGGGCATTGGGATGGTACATAGGAATGCAGCCTACTGGTCCCATTGCCTTTTGGAAGAGGCTGTAGAACTGGAAAGAGCTGAACAGAGCACCACAAACCTTGTTCCTCGTTGTTCAGAGGGCAATATTCTCTGGCTGTAAAGTGGAGGAAGTTCAACATCATGACAGCAACTTTCACAAAATGCCAATGAAAATGCTGAATGTTTTTCTGTTCAGTTTTCACAGATCTGCGTTCCAGAATTTCTATGGAGTGATGTCAGTCTTTGCTGAGTTGATGTTGAATTGTGCACTGTGCCATGTGTGCTTTTTATGTTCCACAGCAGTCAGATGTGGTACCTGGTATGGCACAGTAGTTAGCGATTCCATAGCTTGCTTTTATGGTCTCTTAAGGACGACTTGCCTCATGCTAAAACAGAAACTGATGCCACGAAGAACTGAAGTCATCCACATGTTTGCCCACTGTATCATGTAAGAGAGACACCAAAGAAATATTTATAGCCTTAGAGGTAAGAAATAGTTTCTGCCACACTTCGGTTTACTGTTTTGATCTTTAGCAGTAGACAATAATATAAAAATAAAGCTGAGATGAAATGATTCTGACAGATCTCAGTGGAGACCGGGTTCAAGATTCACTGGTTTGAAAATTAAGTAGGAAATGTGACATGTTCTCTCTTTGTAGAAGCCATTAATCAGCACTCACGGTAAGAGAACTGGTTTTAATTCCTAACCTGTTTCAGTGTTTTGAAGTAGCATCTGCGAGGTCTGTGGGACACCAGAGCCCCCGAATGTTGTCACCTTCTGAGTGATCTGTGCCACCCACAGCACGAATGCAATGCTTCAGTGACACAGTTTGAGGCCAGGGTCAGATTTCTTAGCTGGTGTGGTCTGCCACAGTGACGAGCCAGGGCGTAACTGGAGCACTTGTGCATACTGCTCTGATTGAGCACGGGGAATGGGAGAGAGTCCTGTCGGTGCTGCTCCGTGCTTTCTGTGCTGCCGTTGTTACTGATCTTTCTCTGATACTTTCTACATGCATTTTCAGATCACCTTATCTTACAGGGCAGCTCTCTGATTCCACTGTTTCTAAGGACCGCCTTTCGGAAGAGGAAGCTCGAGTCTGTTTTCGACAGGTTGTTTCAGCAATTGCTTCTGTTCGCAGTCAGGGTTATGCCCACAGAGACCTCAAACCAGTAAGCCTGAACTGTAGTCAGTCTTTCATAAATAACCATTAACGTGTTTTTATGTTTCTGCCGGGGGAGAGAGAAAGTTACCCTGCTGTTGTGGTTTAACCAGGCAGGTGGCTCAGCATCACACAGTCCTCCACTCCATTCCAGTGGACTGCAGGAGAGAACTGAAGGGGGGAAAAGTAACACAAAGTGAGATGGAATTATTTACTGAGATAGAGAACAGGGAAATAGTTATGATGAATGCAAAAGCAATTGCTCGCCACCTACCAATCCGTGTCCAGTTAGCCTCCTGGTAGTGGAAGAGATTCACATGAAGTTCTACCCCCTTCAAAACTCTTTCCACAAGCTGTCGTATGGTATGGAACATCCCTTTGGCCGGTTTCAGTCAGCTGTCCTAATTCTGTTCCTTCTCACTTCCTTGGGCACTCAGCTGAGATTGACTTTGGCTCTGCACAACGCTGCCTGGCAGCAACTTCAAGCATCACCGCGCTGTCTACATTGCTTTTCTAGAATGAAAGCATTCGTACTATCAGACACTGAAGAAAATTCAGTCCCAGCTGAAACTCAGACATCCTTCATCATCTTGTGCTTAGAATTCTTTCACTGCAGGAAACGTTAGATACTTATTGCTATTTGGTACTACGTTCTGGAGCTGAGCTGGATTTTGTATCTTCCTCTGGAAGAGGAGTACAACATTATGCTCCTTATGGGACACAGATCTGATATGAGTGTTGGTTTCCCATTTTTGTTACGCTCTTTGCTGCAGTTTGTATCTAGAGAACAGCCCTTGTGGTGTCAGTCTGTTGTGTAAACTGCTCTAGTTTCGTGCCTCAAGGAAGAGTGATCCTTTAAACAAATGGTGGCCATACAGAGGGTGTGGGGTGAGATGCATTCCTCTGGCCCCATCCAGTGGATTTTCTGTCACTGAAGACTTGAAGCACAGGTTAGGTACTGGAAGGCTTGAATCTTTCCTCACAAGTAGGTTAGAGCTTTGCATTTTTTAAGCTGCCGGTATCTCTCAGTAAAGCAAATCATTACAGCACGAGCATTTTCCTAGGCATCTTATGAAATCCCTCTATCTAAAGAACCTTTCCCCTCTGAAAAAGAAAGCACTGTCTATCCCTCTTAGAAGAAACTGGCTTCCAGCTGAGAGGCTGATGGATTTATAGGCTTGGACGGTAACTTGGTGTGGAGGGGACTTGTAGAGATCTGTGCCTGAACCTGCTGCTCTGGGAATCGTCAGACCAAGTTTCTCAAGAGCTTTTCCCACTCTCATCATCGCTTTCTCCCAGGGATGAGGCTGCATGTTCTCTCTGGGGAATACGTTCAGTGCTTGAAAAGCTTTTTCCTTCTATCTAGTCTGCTGTTCTGGTGTATGGCTGTTTCCTGTCACTATCCCATCGTGACCTGCTGGCCACAGCCTCAGTCAATCTTCATACGCGCCCCCTCTGCCCCCCGTAGGCATTGAGAAGCTGCCACGAGGTTCCTCTGAACAAACATCTTTCTCCCCAGCTTCTCTTCACTGAGTGGGAGCTTCAGCCCCCTGCACAGGCTGCAGGTCATCCACAGCATCTGTTTCAGGTTGTTATCCTTCCTGGCCAAAACTAGATACAGTGTTGTAGATGCGGTCCAATGAGTGTTGAAGCAGGAATGACTTGTCCTGGTCTGGTTGTGCTGCTTTTTAATGCAGCTGATGACACTGTTGTACTTCTTTTCTGTCAGAGCGCACTGCTGGCTTGCATTCAGCCTGTGCTCTATCACCACTTGTCCTCCTAGTCCCCAGGTCCTTTGCAACAGATACAAGCTGGTATTTCCCACCTGGGCTATTGGAAGATGGGTAGTTGCTAGCAGTCAGTGAAGATCTCTGAGACGGCGAGAGCGAGCGAGCTTTTAGTAGACTGGGAACCACTGTCCACGGCAAGAAATAACAGAAGAGAAAATGTCTTTCCTTGGGCACTTGGGTGAAAATCATTCCTGACTGCTTTCCCATCCACCGGGAAAATCTGCTGACTGATAATTAGGAGCTGATAGACTTTGGACTCTGTGCAAAGCCAAAGGGAAGAGCGTCTGTTAAATAAAACATAACGTGCCCCCAAGTAATGCATGTTTGACCGCCATATGCAACAGGGACTTGTCCAAGCAAACACCCTAAAATCAAGCTGTTTCTGTGGCTGGCATGTACTTGCATCTTGTTTGGAATGGCCTGAACTGTGTGAGAGTGGTTAACAGATTGCTCAGAAGCACAGTTAGATCATTTTCTCTACCTAGACTCCCTATTTTCCTTGTAGGTACATCACCTGTCTTATGCAAGGGTCTGTATTCGGAGTATGGGGTTGGTGTGCCTCAGGAACCTTCTAAGGAACTGTAGGTAGGCTGAGATTGTGGATAGAATAAAATGACTTTTGCAGGTGACATACGGATCCTATGATTGCATATGCTTGAACTGAATTGCTTCTTGATCTTCAATCTGATTTCCAGAAGCCTTTATTAACATGGAAATGGGTGCTGGTAAGAAAGAATGGGAAGGCTGCCTTACTGATTCAAAGAGAATTACGTACCCTCAAATAATTTTTCCTGGCCAAAGTTGGAGCCTCCCACAGGTAATCAAGGCCAACAGGCTGTTGTTGCACAACCAACAGGCACGATCCAGATGATCAGCTGAGGAAAATAATGCAACATGCCAAGGGCACTGGATAAGTGAGCAGCTTGAGATCTGCACATTTACGTGATACTCGCAGTCTTAGACAATACTTGCTTAGTGAGGTCACACTGAATGAAAGCAAAATGTAAGATGAATGAAAATATACACAGGAGAAGAAGCCTCTGATGCTTCTGAAGTGTTATTCCCCGAAGACGTCAACTCTGTTAAAGCCAATGTTTCTCTCCATTCTTTGTGTTATTCCAGGGAGGCCTTGATTACCGCCTGAGCACATGCTGTGGAAGCCCGGCTTCTTCAGCACCAGAGCTAATCCAGGGCAAAGTGGATACTGGCTCAGAGGTATGTAGACCGGTGTTTGTTTTACCCTCTTTCCCTCCCCTCTGCACGGAGCATTTAAACGCAGTGGAGCTCAGGTAGGCTCTCTTGGTTTCCCTTCTGAATTCTGCTAGGCTGCATTGCTTGGTAGCTCTCAGAAGCTGTCAGTGGCCGCAGACTAGGAAAGTGCAATTGGTCTCAGTTCACACAGCTGGCTGGTTTGTCTCTGGCTGATCCTGAACTGTCTCAAGCGACTGCTTTGGGGCTCTACAAAACAGCAGCTTCAGAGATTTGCACTGTGAGGCGTGTGAACCTTGTTGTGCCTATACATCAGTAGAACAGCAGCAGAGCCTTACAGGTGACTGTGCTGACGGCTCTCGTAGCCAGTAACACACAACTGTGCTAAATCCCTTGTGATGGCTTTGATTTCATTTTTGCCAGTGAAATCCTGGTCAAAGGAACTGCAGCAGTGTGATGAGCTAAGATGAAGATACTGGTTTTAGTAGCGCTCTAAGTTGAGTGGAAGAGCAATTGAATGAGGGTTATGTGCTTTCTCTGGGACTGTAAGGTTTTTTTTGCTGAGGGAAAGAGCCAGCTTTTCATGGGCCATGTGTGGGCTTTGGCAAGGACAGACAATGCAGTCTGTCAGTAAGCCATTTTGGGTGCTTCAGGTTTGTAAGCTTGTCTTTTTGTTTTTCAGGCGGATATTTGGAGCATGGGTGTCCTGCTGTATGCTCTGCTGTGGGGGTTTTTCCTTTGGATGATGACAATACGATGGCACTCTACAGGAGGATAACATTGGGTATCAGTGGTGCTAGAATACACTGAGAAGGGAAATAGCTGAGCTTGACAAGAGGCCTTGCTGTTCGGATGGCAGAACATGCTGAGCTGTGGGTAGAAAGGCCTGTCTGTGCACTGAAACTTGGTCCATTTGTGAGCAGGACTTTGCCCATCTCTGCAGGGCAGCATAAAACTCTTTGTGTTCATCCTTATGC
This sequence comes from Excalfactoria chinensis, assembly GCF_039878825.1. Taxonomy (NCBI): domain Eukaryota; kingdom Metazoa; phylum Chordata; class Aves; order Galliformes; family Phasianidae; genus Excalfactoria; species Excalfactoria chinensis. The sequence continues at coordinate 69,468,960 of NC_092857.1, read as the reverse complement.
CAAGAAGCAGAATGCGGCACATGGCAGATGATCCAACTGCTTCAGGTGTTCGTTTCCTTAGAGTTGTGAATAGTTTTGGACTGAGAGTTTGCAAGCAGAATGGAGCTCTTAGAGCTGTCAGAGATCATTTCTGCACTGTTCAGCTCTACCTGCCTAACATACACAGGATCTCAGAGCTGCATTGCTTGAATTGGTGGAACTTGTGTAAGTGAACGGGGATGAGCAAGTTTTAGAACTTAGTCAGACTGCAGTAAAAATGTGGATAATCTCACGGGTATTAAGATACAGGCTTGCTATTTCTGCACCGAATTTGCTTTTATTTTACGTGGCTGTGATCTGAAGGTTGCTTGAAACGCAGGCACCTGGGCACTGTTGTGTCACTGAATTTCACACATTATAGACCCTGAAATGTCCTGGAATCTAAAACTCTGACTTGTTTTAAGCCTGCTGCTTGAATCTAATCAGGGTCATCATGTCTGTGTGCAGTGTTTCTTTCCCTGTGATGCTCCACATCATTTCATTTTGGGAATACTGAAGGAAATCGACTATGTGCCATAACTGTGGTCAGAACAAAGTATGTCTGGTGTGATCTCATGCATTTTGTAGCTCTTGTGAGCAGTTTGCCTTCCAGCATTGCCCTCAGCCAAGCACATCTTCATTTCACCATTGTATTTATTCAAGTGATTCTTAAGGCTGATTTCTCATGTCTCTGTTCCTACGTTTGGAAAGTAAAGAGACGTCAGTATCACCCAAATAGTTGTTCAAGGTTCATTCTAAATCCTCTTTTATTTTAGTTGTTTTATTTTCATTAAACTGTTTTATTGCAGAGAGGAAGATACGCTGTTCCCAAATGGCTTTCACCTCGCAGTACCCTGCTAGTTCACCAGCTGCTACAGGAAAAAGAGCCGCTTCTATTCAGATGGATCTACAAGATGCTGTTGCAGGAGCTCAAAACACTGGTGGAGTACCTGGAAATTATTCAGTGTTTAAACAAGTTAAATTGTTCCATGCCATGAAGAAAAGGTGAGCGTTGCCTTGTGCTGAAAATTCTCAAATAAAAACATGGTACCAGTTACAGGTAATAGAAATAATGACTATTTTAGTAATTAAACAGTCTTCAAGCAGCTTGCGCTTGGATGTTCTTAATTGTGCTGTAGAACTAAAACCGATCTGTAAACCAAAGATGTCTCATAAAGAAAGCTGAACATACTCAGTATGCATTTGAGCTATATCTAGGCAGTCTCATAAACACAAAATGCTCGTGGAACGTTTGCTGTAACCACAGGTTCTGTAACTGCTCTTCCCAGCTCAGGTGTTTGACCTTCCTTTTGGTGATGAAATACTGCTGGTCTCTATTTGTGCTTCTAGGCACCTCGAAGCTCTTAGGAATAGAAGAATTGTCTCCGGTTCTTTTCAATGCTGTAAGTAACAGCTCGAGTGTTTCTGCCCACTAGGTGGACCCAAAGAAGCGGACTGCAGTTAAACAACTGTTAAGTCACCCTTGTCTCGTGCAAGGTCCTTCTGATGCTGTTCACTGGTTCAGTAAGTGCACGCGTGGGGAGATTGTTGCTGCAGATACTGGGAAGTTGTCGTGTATTTGCAGGCAATGGCTGCCGTTGGTCACTGGGTGGCGCTGTGTCTCTGCAGAACTTCTGCTCTAGTAAAACGTCTCATCTGCTGACAGGTTTTGTACTTGAATTCAGAGCTCAGAACCTGTTGCCACAGAGGGACTAGTTGCTGAAGTTGGATGGCTCTTTCTGTTTGCTCCTTGTAATAGGTAGCCATAACACTAACTGTTTAAAAAAGCATCTGAAATCATGGCTAATTACTGACTGCTGCATAGCAGAACACTATCACGGTGAGATTGGGCTGTGAGATGACTTGAAAGCTGCTTCCTCAGTATAGGTCTTCTTCTTGCAGCTGGGACGCCTCCATGAAGACTGTGCAACAGAGCTTTCTGTGCTTCACAACAGGAGAAGAGAGAGTCTATCAGCATTAACATCAGAGGTAATAAACGTTCACAGTTATTCTTTTTTTCTCCTTTCATTGTGTTTTCTCAGCCATTCTATGTTATTTATATGGTCTGTTCTACCATGCTAAAATCCTTATGGATCTCTGGAAGTCCAGGCAGACTCAAAACAGAAACTTATGGAGAAACAACAGATGTCACATGCTGGCTTAACTCACATTAGTGAAATGTTTCGCGAAGAGGTGGAAAATATCAACACGTGGCTCAGACAGCCAAGCAAGTTCGGGGAATTACAGTTCACAAATGCTTAAAGAAATAAATTCATTCCTGTAACTTTTGGTAATAAATGAGGAAAGCTGAACTGAGTGCTTCCGGAGATGCTGTACAAGTGTTAACAATGGCATTCCAAGCTGTAGAAGAGATTTAAAACATGATGGGTACTCTGGCTTTACCCTGAATCTGAAAATTGTCTCTTGGAACTGTCTTTCTATTAAAGAGAAAGTGGTAGAATTTGAAGGATTGCTAAGATTTCCGTATAACTTTAGTAAGAATAGACATAAAATATAATAATAATAATATAATATAATATAATAATAATATAATATAATATAAAAATGTAAGTTTTATCTAGGAGAGATCATTTGTGGAGTCACTGTTACTTCTTTTTAGGTACAGGGAATAAAGAGAACAATCTACCTACAAGGGGAAAAAGTGCTTCTGTTCAAGTCTGTGATATTTTCACAGTCTTAATTCAGAGGACTTCTCATGCCTTGTAAGTAATTCAAGCCTATTATACTACACTGAGTCTGTCAAGCATTGTACCCACGGTTCTCATAGTAGTCAAAATATCCAATCCAAATCCACCTTCTTCCGGTTTAAAGCCATTTCCCCTCATTCTGTTGCTACCTGCCCCATCCCTCTCAGCCTGTCCACATAGTAGAGGTGCTTTCAGCCCTCTCTGATCACCTTCATGGCCCTCCTCTAGACCTGCTTGAGCAACTCCAAGTCCTCCTTGTGTTGAGGGCTCCAGAACTGCATGCAGTACTCCAGATGGGGTTTCAATGAGTGTGGAGGGGCAGCACCACCTCCCTCGACCTGCTGGTCATGCTTCTACGCTTTAAGGCTTATGCTGTAAGGTCCTATATGCTTTAAGGTTTAGATTAGCTCTAAATGTTTGGGTACCTTACTTGTTCTGTTTGGCTTAGCAAGGAAGGTCTTCTTCTGAAGCATCCTCAGTCTTCGTCTGGGCAGCATCCTTAGAAATTACATGGACGTTACGTGAGTGGGTGCTCCAAGGGGGGAAGAACTCACCTTTCTGATCTGTTTCCTTTTAGGACGCAGTCCTGGAGAGGATTTGCTTTACTTGTTTCCTGGAGACCTGGATTCTCAGATGGCTTTGACTGCAGCAATTTCTGATGTTCAAACTCTATTTTTCAGGTTTTGTTAACTTACTGCTATGCATTTTGTTTGCCTTTCACAAATGGAACTTTGCAAAATAAAGCACGGGTACTCAAATGAAGTGCTGCTGCGCCTCCTGTGCTGGAAGACTAATGACCTATGTAACTTCTTTGCAAAGTATAAGTGCAGCGTGCATTGCAATATGTATTAACTGCAGCGTGAGAAAAATCAGTCCTGTCTAATTCTCATTTAGGAGATAGGAAAGCCTAATCCAAAAGACAAACAAACCCCAGAACCCGGAGACTTAATATCCAAAAGGTGAACAGGTAGGATTAGGGTCACCCTAGGAAGTAGCAAGTGCTGCAGGTTGGTTTGCTTAGCTCTGAACCACAGAGAGGCACCACAATGTGAAGGGCAAACGGCATGAAAACACATGCACAGGCGCTCCGCATTCAAAGCGTTTTGGTTGCCCAGGACTTTGTCAAGGAAGCCCTTCTTGCCCCTTAGCCCCAGGAGTCTGACTGCATCACCCCTGTGATGGACTGAACAGCGACTGCAGTCACACACCTGAGAAAAACCCTGATCTCAGTCCCTCACAAGAGCACTTAGAGCTGCTGTCCTGTGAAAGTCCATCCCTGTCCAACTCTGTCACAGCACTCTGTGTTACTGTGTGTCTGAGCGTCAGCTGGCCCACCTTCCAGCACTGCACAAGATGTCACTGTCCCCCCTTATTCAGTCAGCCTGTTTCCTCTAAGCACACTTGGCTTCTTCTCACACTACTGGCAGTAAATATTCACCTCAAAATAGGACAAAATAGGTTTTGAACACAGGCAGAAATGGCTCCACGCAGGATTGAACCTGTCAGTTGCGCTGTATCTTTGTGGCCCCTTCATTAATTAATGCCCAGAACGCAAGCGAATGGACACACTTTCCTCCTGTAAACCTGCCTCTGCACCAGTCGGGTCTATAAAAGTCTGCTCTTAGTGCAAGGGCTCCTAGGAACTCAAAGCAGGACCAAGAAGTGGAAGTTACAGACTGATGCTGAGATCCTAATGAGCGCAGTGAATTATTGCTGCCCAACCAAAGCAGCCCTAAGAGCCAATCCTTAGAGTACCGTGCACATGATGAAGGACAACCTGTCTGGCTGTCCTGACGTCCAGAAGGGCCAACAGCAAACAGACGGCCAGACCTTCATCACACACTGCCACGCACTCTCGTGTTTGCACTGTTACTCCCTGCACGTGATTCTTGTCTCCGACTGCTGAACACCTCACAGCCCTTCGTGCCTGTAAATGCGCTCCCACCGCACACAGGTGGGCTCGTGGAACAGAGCCACCTTCCCTGTCGAATCTCATTGCAAACTGCTGCCCAAATACACGGCAGCTAAAAATGGAAGTGAAAATAAAGTGTTCTACAGAGAGTTATTTGGATTTTGAGATTTAAAGGTGCTCACACCAACGCAAATTCACCGACAGCTTAGCAGAGTAAATGCATTTATTCAGCTGCTGCTTTTGTGCTTGTTTGTTTGCAGATGCAAACACATGCGCACGAGTGACATGTTATTCCACATGTTTACATACGTGTACCTAAACACACCCATATAATCAACCGTGGCACGTATATATATGCATACAGGAGTCCCAGAGCAGTTTCTGTAACCCGAAGTTTATATTTAAATGAAATATCCACAAGAGATACACCGATCTGAATGGATACACTCGTCTGTTTCCTAATGCTTACAGTAAGACAGCACGCACACACTTCAAGTTACATGTGTCGGGCAGAACAAAAGCTCCCAGATTTCCCAACAGGAGCTGGTGGTGGTGGATTACCCCCCACAGCCCCTAAATGCAGGCAGGGCCACCAACCTCCACTTTAATACCAGCCCAGGCTGCCCAGGGCCCCATCCAACCTGGCCTTGAACTCCTCCAGGGATGGACGGGGCATCCACTGCATCTCTGGGCAGCGTGGTTGACAGAGGTCTCCTAATACAACAACCTGCAATAGCAGTAGTTTTTCCTGCGTACTTTTCCTTATTGACAAAGTTTTCAATGTCCATTCATAAGCACTGCTCAACATTCTCAAAGTCCACGAAGTGTTTCAAAATTCGGTACGTAACTCCATGAGAACATTTGCAAATAAATTATTACCCAGCCCCAAGGTGAAGACGGGTTTCTGCAGAGCATCATACAATCTCAAATTCCTCTTTCTTAACAAGTTCTTTCGCAAAATTAATTGCTGTTATTAATTACCAGGAGAAGTAGTTGGATTACTTACATCTACCTGCTCATTTTTGTGCAGTAACATTACTTGACTTCTCAGTGGCCACCTATAAGAACTCAAAAGAACTTTCCTATTTCAACAAGACAATTCTCCTACAAGGAAACAAACTAAAATGTAAAGCTGCACCAAAATTTTACGGTGAGTTTCAGCACAAGCAGACCTGAAACACGAGGAAAATGGTTCAAATACAACTGCCTCCAAGTAGCAAATCCTTCAAGCAAGCTCACTTTGGTTAGATTCAGTTGTTTGCGCTGCTCTGAATAAGTGCAACAAAGGACATCCCTGCAGACACGCACACCTACGTGCAGAAAGAAGCAGCAGCAGCATCTGACCCCTTTGTTTTCAATGCAGAATTTGTCCTGGTTCCAGCTGAGACAACGTTGACAGCACAAACGTGGTTCTTGCTGAGAGATGTTTGCAGTCCCAGGGCTCAGTCGGGAAGCGCCACCACACGGGATGGAGCCGGGACAGCTGGTCTGGACGAAGCAAGGGCTTTATTCCACACCACACGACATGATGCAGAAGGCTGTAAAGATGTGGGCAGGGGCTGCTGCTTGCAGTTGGCAGGGCATCAGTTGGCACGCAGTGAAACCTTGAGTTGCTAGCAGGGCATCAGTCAGCAGGCAGCTGTATTGTTAGCTGGGTGTTGAGCGATAAGTAGTTGCGCTGTAGAGATGTTGATGTTATCGCATGTTTGTCTTCGTTCTTCTTTTCTGTCTTAGAAAACAGTTTTTATCTCAACCCACAACTTCTGTTCTCCTTCATCCCACTTTGTGTGGTGCTGAGCTTCCTGCTGGGTTGAATCGCAACAGAAGGAAACTGGCATTTATACTGAGAAATGTCAACCTCTTCCTCTCACTCCAATGGGACGGTTCCAAAGATTATCGTTGTATAAATGAAATGTTATCCAGGCTTTTCCTCTATACATTTTAAAGGAGCTAAAGTCATTGGGATTTTCAGGCTTTTTATTTAGTTGCACTAAGATCCCACCATCTTTGTAAAGCCAATTCTCTGTTCTGGGTCATCTACTTCCATGAAGATGTCACTGAAAAAACACTCTGAGCTTTTGGTTGGCTCCTCTTCCTTCTCCTTCTCCTTCTCCTTCTCCTTTCCTCTTCTTCTTAAACATTTGTTAGTACTGAGGTCTTAGATGGATGCTCCAAACCAGAAGTGGATGCTCAGTGAATATGATCAGCACGTTCCTTCACTGAATTACTCACCTCTCTCTTTACATGCCTCTCTGAGGATGGCATAGCAGCAGGCTAGGAAATATCCAAATGTTATTTACAGAACCCATGAAACAGTGGTGATTGCAGTGTGTCCAGCAAGTGTTAAAATACTCCATCAATGCAGCCTTCCAGAGGGTTTATTACAGCCTTCCTAATGGTGTGAGCTGAGCACACTGCTGCTTTATGCTGTAGTCATAAATAAAAATAAAGCACACCTGCCTTTTGCTGTAGTCCTGAGATATTTCTCTGCTTGCCTTTCACTCCAGGAATTTTAACAAGTCATTTAACTATGCTCTTTTTTACAACTCCTCTTCTCTTAGTCCCATGTTCTGTGGATTCTGATAGACCCAAGTGCTGCAAATCAGCTTCATGCTGATATAAGCCTGACATGCCCAACTCACAGAAAGCCAGAGACTTATACAGTAAACTGTTTACACAAAGACAAGTCACCTTTTGTGTATGATATTTCTGTTTACCCTCTGTATATCCATCTAAACGCTCTACGATTTCTTTCAAGAACTTCTTACCATTCATTGTAATATCATTTCTGCCACCAACCTTTGGTCAGTTTCTCTCATGTGCTATTTGATACTCTAGGCTAACGTTGGATAGGTTTTGGCAACTGATTCAAAAGATGATCAGAATCAATTTAACCCTGCTGATAGTTGTACAGAGATGGCTTGTGCACAGCTGATTTAATTTTTTGTTGAAGCCAACACAAAATCTGCATCTTTTAGGATGTGTTCTTCTTATCCTATAGAGTGTGATTCTAGTTACCTAGTCACTACGTATCGATTACACATTAATGTAATGATGGTGCATCTTGCCGTGTGCTGATGAGCTGATGGACGCTATCGAGGCTACGGACAGAAGACTTTGACTATTGTTCACCATACAGAGAAGATGCATCATGCCTAAGAAGAATGAAGAGGGATGGAAAACATCACGGACAAGAACTGCTTCTCGAATGGTTCCTGACAGCAAGAGGACTATCTAATCACTTGCTCCATCCAGTTGTGGTGCTGCTTTTCTTAATACGGTTGTGCCTTATGCTACTGACTATATTATATAGAGTTTGTTAAGGTTTATATAGAGTAACATATAATATTAGTTATGTTTAGAGTATATTTTAAGGTTATACATAATATATTAAGGTTTAGCAAATAAGACGGATAATTCAAATGGGCTTCTTTAAGTATTTCTATTAGTGTATAGAATACTGTAGACTTTGCAAAAGACTATATTTGGGATTTTAGTGGTTACACCGTAAGGGGGCAGATTGTTGTATTTGGGGAGGGGGAGATGTTGTAGATGCTAACGAGGCTGAACCTTGTAGTATTTGGAGGAGGGGAGATGTTGTAGGCATGTAGGCAGTAGCGGCGCTTTTCGGGATGTGTCGCGGTAGTAGCCCCTCCTCTTCCGTCCCCTACCTTGTGATGTACCTTGGGCGCGCATTTCAAACGTGCACCCTAGGGGGTGTAGACGAAGTAATTAAGGTATATAAGGTGTTGATTACTCCTAATAAACGCCACTTTTGCCACCTTCCTTGATGAGTCACGGTGGTCTTCTTGGCCCTAGAGGAGGTTTTGCTAGAACCTGGGCAAGGGGGGTTCTGAACTATGATTGCACACGGCAACATTTTGGTTCCTTCTGGGAAAAGACGCGGTTCATCTAATTTACTGTACTGCGCTGTTGGCTGCTGTGAGCACCATTTTAAATCAGTTTGTTAAGGAGAGCTCATCTTGCTCCATTTTCCTGCCATGAATTGAAGGAGCTCACTTACTTACGTAATTTTGTATGCAGAACTGAGAGAGAGACATCAAAGCCGTTAAAATAACATACCCTGAAATTACTACCGATGATGCTATGGAAAAAGAAACTGCACAACTCATCCTAATAGAGAGGACTTCTCATTTGTTTTCTTCTTTAAGGTGCGGAACGTGTCATTACGCTGAAAATGGATATTCCTGGACCCATGCCACCTCTTATTCAGGAAGTGTTGGAGAACTCTGAAGGACACGAACCACTGACACCAACCTCCAATGGAAACACTGCAGAACACAGCCCGAGTATCTCACCTAGCTCGGTGGATAACAGCAGTGTCAGTCAATCCCCTATGGTGCAATAAGACATTTTCCAGCTACTTCAGACATTCCTAACACCTTATGTACAGGGATGAAAAGCAAGAAAAAACATTTTTACTGCTGCTTACTTTCTGGACTTAATATATATTTATATATGTATATATATCTACATACATATCTATATATGTATATATATAGATAGATAAAAACTCAACAAGGACCAAGACATTTTCATATGTATCGATATATACTCCTTGCTGTTTAAACTCTTTAAAATAGAAAATGCAAACTTTTGAAACTCTAAATCAGCCATTTCATGCAAAAAAAGAAAAAAAAAGAAAAAAGAAAAAAAAAGAAAAGAGAAAATAAAACTAGCTAAGCTTCTGTTTTCTGAACATTCAAGACTGCATGGTGACAAGACAGATCTCAGACTTTCAATTCTGGTTGCATTTCTGATGACTTTGTACATACAGATGTATGGCTGCACTTTCTGTACTGGATGTTTGGTGCTTTCCTTTTGTCTCTCATACCTACAACAATCAAGACACCAACCAGATGAAACGGACCTACTGCACACATCCATAAAAGCAAATTCCAAGGACCGTCTGATTAGTTAATATGAAAACTACTCTTTGATGCCCTCAGTTTGCATCTCCTTCCTTGTAAAAAGTACACGAAAATCCCTGCACTCGCAGAAAAGACATCGGTGTCAGCATTAACTGCCAGATCAGTTATTCAGATGTCATTGGTTCCACTGTTAACGTCACTTTAAAATTGAAAAAGTGGTTTATTACCTGGCTGGTGACCTACCTACACCATTAACTACTGCATTGCTACAGTAATGATAGCCTCCAAGGCAGAAACACTTCTCAGTGTTACCATGTTTTTGTTTACTTATTCACAAGCCATTAGGGAAACTTCATGGGATGACAACCAGCCGACTCATGTACAGCTTTCGAATGGGTGAGTCCAGGGTATTTCCTTAAGAGTCGACCACCAGGAACGAGCTGGGCTACGCGGCCTTCCAGGTGCTAGGGAAGTACAGACAGGACTTCCAGAAACACAAGGAGAGAATCTGCCTTCTTGGCCTTGTTAAATCACCGTGAAGCAGAGTGAAAACTGTGGTAGAATGGTTAACAGATTTAAAGTGTCAGTTTCTTAGGTTTCATTTAAAGCACTAGTGGATTTTTTTATTTTTTTTATTTATATATATTTATTTTATTATATATATTATTTTTATTTTTATTTATTTATTTTAAAAAAGCACCCGTGTAGCAGTCGGTCCCTCTTTGTGCTCTTTGGGCACTTAATTAAACATACCAAAATCATCATCTTCATCGGACTCTGCAAAATATTTCACTTCTTTGCTAGCCCGACCTGTCCGGGGCTTCGGGGCAGTTTCGGAGGCAAAGCCTGACTGGAAGATTTCCACATCAGAATCCTGGTCGAAAGCGGCCTTCTTGGATTTCTCTGGAAAACAAAAGACAAATCCTTTGTGAAGCTCTGTGCGTTTTGCATCGTGACATTCAGTCCTGAAGCAACTCTTATCTAACAGATCTAACATAATCACAGCTACACCCCGGTTACTACATCAGCACCCCGCCATAAGAATCTTTTACTGAAGTGAAAAGTGGAAAGGACCACTGAGAGGACTGACCTTGCACGGTGTTGATTCAGGTGCCTTCTTCCCAGGGTTGTAATCACCTTCATTTTCTGAGCCAGATGGTTTCCTTGTCTTTGCCCCCCTCCCGTTTCCTAGGTGAGAGAACATAATTTCAATAAAACATCAGAGTTCAGCACGCTGGAAAAAACAGCAGTGATATTGTTACATCTCATCATGTCTGTGTGTAAAGTTGAAATTCAGTTTACAGCTCAAGCTTCTTCTCAATAGGCAGAAAATACAACATAACAGTTGATTTTCTTAGTTTTATCTCTCTCTTTCAGACTTCTTCTGGAGTTACCATTCTCTCTACCAATTCACACTGTCAGTTCAAGACAGGGCCAAACTTTGTCAGCTCAACTTCTTCCAGACTTGCAAAGTACTGCAATTCCTCAGTAACTTTTTGTGCTGGTAACACAGCATTCATGCACCTTCACAGCTTAGGAATTTACTGTTCCTGGCAGCTGTCAGCACAACCTTTCCCTTTAGAGTGTTCCGATGAAATCACTGGCTGTGCTGCGGTGCTTCTGTCATTTTCTTCTTAGGACTGAGAACTGGGATACCAATGAATTGGTTTCAAGAACCAGAAAACCTGACTCAATAGAGCTGCCAACCATCAGAACTTCACTGACATCTAGAAAGGTGAGCTCACACAATGAAAATAAGCAGTATCCAACAGAAGGGATGAGCAATTAAAAGGGGCTTGGAGTCATTACATTCCCAACAGCGAAGGTCACTTAAGAAGTTCACAGCACTGATGGCCAAGAAACACCAGTGAACACTTTCTGTCATAGAACAAGCTCAGGGCTGAGTAATCCGCTGGTGATTCATTTACTAATAAATCAGTGTGGTTCTTTTAGAGACTATCTCTGCTTCCCTTGAAATATAACCTTGAACCTGTGTTACAGAGAGCACAGACATCGTGTGATGCTAATCGACACCACACCTCAATTACTACCTTTGGGTGCCGCAGTCTTCTTTGGAATGCCAAATTCCGAATCTAAGTCAGAATTTACAGTTTCCATCTTCTTGGCCTTGGGAGCCCTTTTAGGTTTAGGTGGCACATCTACTTTTGCTGTTAGAAGTCAGAGATACCGAATGTGTTACATTCACATATTGCTTAGAAATATCAAATTTTAATAAATTACAGAATAAATGGCAGATGTTAAAATGAGATGAGCCTCATACACTTGAGGAAAACATACTTCAACTTTTATGTTGGAACTGTGAGAAATAAACAGGAATCCTCACTGAATTTCTATTACTGCTACACAACCTGTCTTGCCATCTTTATAATACAGTATTTATATTGCTCCGAAAGCAATGCCTCCTATTCATTCTCATGGAAATTACAATGAATACAAAGAGCTCAATAACACCATTCAATAGTGTTTTCATTATCTATGCCTTTTCATCGTCGATGAACAAGAGCTGTGCTGGTAAAAATCTGCCCCAGCAGAGGTGACCTACTGTCACTGTCAGCACTGCTGAAACGAACCCCCCACTGCCTCACTGTGCTCACTGTTTGGTGTCCATAAACATTCAGCAAGTGTTGATTAATGTCAGTGGGTGCAATTTTTCCACATAGAAGAATTCATTTCCACCCCTTTGCTTCACCTGCACTTCCACATCAGACACCGTTTTGTCAGACTGCCCCTTTGCTGCCATCTGTTACATTACAAGGAAATGGAATGGAATACTGCTGGGAAGGTTCAACCTCGGCTGCCACATCACCACCATCCACCTCTGATATCGCGGGCCAGCGTAATAAAACAGGAGGCATTGGTCTCGGAGCAGCCCTCATACATTCACACCATGGAGCAGAAGGGCAAAAGCTCGCTTGATCTTGATTTTCAGTACGAATACAGACCGTGAAAGCGGGGCCTCACGATCCTTCCGACTTTCCGGGTTTGAAGCGGGAGGTGTCAGAAAAGTTACCACAGGGATAACTGGCTTGTGGCGGCCAAGCATTCATAGCGACGTCGCTTTTTGATCCTTCGATGTCGGCTCTTCCTATCATTGTGAAGCAGAATTCACCAAGCGTTGGATTGTTCAACCACTAATAGGGAACGTGAGCTGGGTTTAGACCGTCGTGAGACAGGTTAGTTTTACCCTACTGATGATGTGTCGTTGCGCTAGTAATGCACTCCACATGTTGGAAGACAAACCAGCCTTTAACAAAACCCTCTGCTTCGCTACTGACCTCTGTGTAATCTGTCAGCCCTGAATACCTTAAAGATAAGGAGCATGTAAAAAGCTCCACATAGCAGGAATGTGAACACTGGTGAGTACTCAAGCTTTCATCTGTGATACTGCTAAGGGAATGTCTTCAGACAGATGAGTGTCTCCAGAATCTTTTTGGCAGCGTTGCCTTTAACTGCTCCCTGCTGGAGAATCAGTGTACTGCTTTGTGTGATGGATGATACCTACTAAGTAGTCCAAGTATCATGGCCTGCTAATATTAAAAATAAAGCTCTCTTTGGCATCAAGGAGAGGCTCCGGCAGCCTTTTAGATAGATCTTGAGAGTGAAGAACTGATACTTAGGTCGGAACTTGGGAACCATATTTGAAAACAACAAATAGGTCTCTATAGATATCGTAATTAGAAGACAAAAGAACTATATTAGCATAAAGCAAGTCAGAGTCAGTTGATGCCAGAGATCAGAAAATTTCATATCAAATTGATCAAGGTCTGAGAAGAAATTTAACTCTTAACTATTCCGTTATTGTCCCTGGACTGAGAAAGGAATGTAGCCATACAGGTAACAAGACAGAACAAGTAGTCCTTCAGTATCAGCTTCCTGTCCTCCAAAATTCAAACTCTCAAGTCACAAAAAAACCCCACATACGACTGTTTGTAGTAATTGCTTCAGCTACACAATAGACATTCCCCTGTGAGGCACTCATGAGAGGGTGAGTGGATGGAACGTTGCATGAACACAGAACTAAGGACATGACTAAAAGAATACCAGCTGAGTAATAACTGAGCTATTAAGTTAGCACTACACTGTCAAAGAAATGGTGATCATGTACAGTTTGGGCAAAGGAGAGATGATGAAAACTGTTGAATGCTGTGAATTTTCATGAACCAAAAAGGAAACTGTGTCTCTAAGACTACCATGGAGACAAAAGTAAACTCTTCTTCCTTGAATGAGAGCCTGTTTATACCTATTTTGTAAGGGTAAAGGTTTATCAGCACTCAGAAACATCACAGCTGCGTTTTGAAGTGTCAAAGTTTTGTTAATGACAACTAATTGCATCCACACCTTCAAAAAAGGGGAAAGGAGAGAGAGGTTGAATGCTAAGTTGCATCCATACTACTATATACACAGTTCTTTCTTGTATTTAAAACAGATGTTTATCATAAGAGACTTAAAATAATAATAAAAATAATCTACATTCGTTGTATTATAAAACCTTACTGTTGATGATTAAAAAATATTTGAAGTTTTTGGAAATCAGTCAGACATTCAATTAGAGTAGCACGATGTCAGTGAGACAGAGATTAGAAATGTAGAAGCAAAGAGGGGAGGGTGGATGGATGCTGCAGATACCTGGCACCTAACTCATAAAACAAGATAATTTTTTCCTCATTTTTCATAAGGTAAATTAATTATAGTAACTGGCTGCTTTCTTGCAGATTTCCTGGAGGTATGTTTTTGTGATGTTAACGTACTAAGTTCAGCTGTAAGTTGGTCAAAGAAGGCAAAAAAAAGCTTTTGGAGGAGAGAATATTAAGAAGCAAGAAAAAACAAAGTCATCTGAAAGAAATAGGAGAAGCAAGGCAAAGATTTGAAGTCTGTTAACTGCTAAGAACTCTATTTTTCAACCTAGGTAGAAAAAACATTATTTGCAGCATTAATTATGGCAAGCATTTGCTATAATCCTTAAAATGTACTCAGAAAGAGGCTCCAAGCTCTTCTGTAGAAGTAGACAGATAACAGTGACTATGCCTATATTCTCCAAGGTACACCTTATTCCTACAAATATCCATGCACGACTAATGAAACCAATACAACCAATGAACACGCTCTTGGAACTGTCCTGAATTCCACAGTTTAAGAACATGCAAGTTGTCACTTCTAAAAGCCTCACTAACAAATGAAGAAACTTCTACCTCTGAAGTGTGAAGATAACTTTCCATTCCGTGTATCAAAAAAACCCAGTTAAGTACAACTATGCCAAGTACATGGTCTGCTTAGGACTTAATGTACTTCTTGGGGATTCCTCCTTTGCACAGTTGTTTTTACTTCTAACGTTAGTAAGTTAGATGCATTATAGAAGACTATCTTCAACCACAAGGACATCATGTCTCATTTATTCCCTGAGGGTTAAACCCTTCCATTGCTTTAACTAAAAGGCTGAACTCCATACACAGTAAGTATTGACATTATGGTAGAAAGAAAGAAATTAATATCATTAAGAAGCTGGAAGAAATTCACACTCTCTCCTGCAGTGCCACTGAATTTGAAATAAATGAATGCTCTTCCCACTTTTAAGATGATGATGGTGAAGAGATGATGCAAAGATGGAAGTGAAGAACTTGAAAAAACTTGATTTACATGGTAATCCTACACTTACCTTTTTTAGCAGCTACTGTTTTACTTAGAATTTTCTCTGTTTGCTTTGAGGCGAAAGGTGATGAGAAAACAGGAGTAGAATCCTCCTCATCACTGTCCAATTTTGTTGTATCTATAACCACAGAGTATGTTCAGAATAAGATTTGTTCACTGCGTATTTTAAATCATCCTTATCGGTTACAGTCAAGATCAATCTCACAGATACACCTTTCTGATACTACAGATAGGCTACGTGTGTACCATGTGCCTACAATACAAGCCATGTTCCTCTAAGGAACAGAACCTCTTATTTCTTTTCCCCTGCATAAATCCCAATATCATTACTCTTAAGACTACTGCATTAAGTTTCAATTTATGACATAAAACCCCGTACGTATTCTGTAAAAACAGCTAATGTTTAACTTGAGCATTGAATACCTCTGCTTTTAATTTCCACATATGCTGAAAGTAATACAGAAGTGCTTTGAAGTATTTCTACACATCTCTTTAAGAAAGAAAATCAGATGAAATTCTTATTGTGGAATATTTCTTTACAACTCTTTACAACTGCGTGAAAGGAGGTTGTGGCGAGGTGGGGGTTGGCCTCCTCTCCCAGGTAACTAGAGACTGGATGAAAGGGAATGGCTTCAAGATGCACCAGAGGAGGTTCAGTTTGGATATGAGCAAAAACCTCTTCTCTTCTTTTTTTAGTAATTTCTACTCTAGTATTTTGGATAAGGTGAAAGATTTCTGGATCAAGTTACACAATCTTTCACAGCAACTCTTGGTCTTGTCATTAAGGGCTTTTTCACAAACATCACAGTGAAGAGAATAAAACGCAAGTTATCTGCAGCAGATAATGTCCTTAAGGAGCGCTGCAGTCCAAGGAAAACACAGGTTAGCAGTTTAAACTTTCTGCCTCAGTACACGTTTCACAAAAGCTGGAGTACCTGCAGCTCTCCTAAGCAGCGAGTCTCTTGGAATAATCACAGGCTCACTCTCTTCTAAATCTCTTTCAGACTTGGATTCATCATCTGACCAGGGGTTTCGTTTCTTCACTTGTTTTGCACTGGATTTTGTAGGTGATGGCGCTCTTCTTACTCTAGTACCTGTAACAAGTTAAAGCATCTCTAACAGTCAGGGGAAAAAAAAAGCACAACTTCTGCCTTTTCTAATTGTTTATGTTGCATAATCTTAGCATAGTTTATCCTGAAATGTTTTCTTTAAACATTATAAGTTTTGTTTTACTCCCTAAAGGAAAAATTAAGAACGTGATGAAAATTTCATATAGAGGTTAACCAGCTGCTGCTGCCAAACAAATTCGCTCTAAGACAGAAAAGTATAGAAGTCTCTAATTTGAAGTTATAGCTCCTGAGCAGTCAAATTATTGCTTTTAAAAGGTTACTGGAGCTTTTCAGGACAGGACAAGATCAGTTTTCCATTATTCAGAGAATTGGGGCAGGTAAGGTTACTGGACAAATCCATTAACACGCAAAGCAGAGGATACACTGTTGGAGGTGGTACAATACAATTGCAGGGCAAGCTCAGCTAAAGCTGGACTAATTGACTCTGGCTCAACACTAATGAGGGTGGTCATAACCGTACTCAGGGTGCTTCTCTATTTATGGGGGTTATCTATTCATACTCAGATCTTCTCTTTATTCCTTTAGCTTTCTGTTTTGTTACTGCCTGTCATGACTCTCCCCCAATTATCACCGTATTTCTCAAACAGTAATAATAAATTCCTATTAATAGGAAAAAAGTTAACATATACATTGGTTACTTTGCCACACCACAGTGTGCATACTTTCTAAAAGTCACCATGACTGAATATGTAAATCGGAAAATAAGTTTGTTTATTCAAGTTCTGCAAGCTGTACTGTACACTGAGACTGAAGTTCGGGGCTTGGTCCTTCAGTGGCAGAGAACATACACGTCATATATTTTCATTTGTACACCATCTAATTATGTAAAAAATAATCTATTTTTTTTCTGCTCACATATTCAACGATTTAGATCCCTCCCCCTCAAAACCATATGTAGAAAGCAGAAGATCCCCATCTCAAGAGAAGCAGAATACTCAACAGAAATTTCAGTAAGTTACTACAACTAGAGAACCATAATAGACGTGTCCACATGTTTAACTTGAGCATTGAATACCTCTGCTTTTAATTTCCATGTATGCTGAAAGTAATACAGAAGTGTTTTGAAGTATTTCTACACATCTCTTTAAGGAAGAAAATCAGATGAAATTCTTATTGTGGTATATTTCCCTTCTCATAATGTGTGAAAAATACAATTAATGCCAAATTAGTACTCATTCCAGCTTAATGATGACTGCGTAAGGATATCTCACCAGGCTCCTTCTTCTCTCTCTTCACTTTAACGATTTGATCTGCTGGGGCTGCTGTATTCACCGAGTCATCCCCACCACCCGCAGCTTGCGCACCACCAAATTCTTCATCAATTTCCAGTTTTATTGCTACAGAATCAGCATCACCCTAAAAATATTAACAAGTTGGTCAAAATAAAATTATACCTTTATATTTCAACAATAAATATGATAAATAAATAACAACCGGTGGCGCACACTGTTAGAACGGCCGCTTGCAACACTGGAGGCCCAGGTTCGAATCCCCCCTGTGGCGCAAGTGGCAGAACTGCCGCTCTGCTACACTAGAGGGCTCGAATCCCAGGAGTTGGACTTGATGATCACTAAGGTCCCTTCCAACTCGCACGATACTGTGATACTGTGATACTGTGATAAACTGCAATACAATTTTTAGCAGAGAATAAATTAAAGTAGACTATTACATTGCCAATTTTAATAGTATTGGAAGGGAAAAAAAAGCAACAAAAACACTCCAGCAATAAGTAGTCATAATAGGCTTTCAAATATAAAATAAGTCCGGCATTAATTTCTTTACACATGAAGTTAGAAAAACATCATACATACATTCAGTACTAATGGGGTCTAACGGGATCTAGTCTTTGGATTTGCATTATCAGCACAGAAAAATATAGCAGTTAAATAATGTCACTATAGCAACAGTTAGTTTACCTTTTTCCTTTTCAGCAGTTTCCTAATGGCAGATGTAATCTGTGGAACTATTCTTCTACTGTCTGATGGAATGAACTCCTCCTCTCTGTCATTTATACCTGGAGAAGCTTTTACTTTAAGCTCATCTAAATCATTGTTATTGTTGGTATCATCAGCATCATCGGCATCGTCTTCTTCTTTTGAGAAGTCAAATGTATACTTGGGCCTCACAGCTAAAAGAAAAATACATTTTTACATACTTCAGTATAGTTATGTTACCACATAAATAAATGCAAGGGGAAGTCACTCAGCAGGGCCTGCCTCAGATTACAAAAGAATTTGAGGGAAAAAAAAAAAAAGTCTTGTTTGAGTCTAGAAGAATAGAGGCACATCATTTAAACTGCTACCAAACATCAGAAGTAGTGCGACCAGCAGGAGCAGGGAGGTGATCTCCCTGTCCCTCTGTACTCAGCTCTGGCCAGATCGCATCTTGAACACCATGTTCAGTTTTGGGTCTTTCACTACATGAAGGAATCCAGGCCCTGAAGCATGTCCAGAGAAGGACAACAAAGCTGTGAGGAGACTGGGGCACACATCTTATGGTTGAGAGAACTGGGATTGTTCAGTCTGCAGAAGAGGAGGCTCATGGGTGATCTGATCACTCTTTACAACTGCGTGAAAGGAGGTTGTGGCGAGGTGGGGGTTGGCCTCCTCTCCTAGGTAACTAGAGACTGGATGAAAGGGAATGGCTTCAAGATGCACCAGAGGAGGTTCAGTTTGGATATGAGCAAAAACCTCTTCTTTTTTTAGTAATTTCTACTCTAGTATTTTGGATAAGGTGAAAGATTTCTGGATCAAGTTACACAATCTTTCACAGCAACTCTTGGTCTTGTCATTAAGGGCTTTTTCACAAACATCACAGTGAAGAGAATAAAACGCAAGTTATCTGCAGCAGATAATGTCCTTAAGGAGCGCTGCAGTCCAAGGAAAACACAGGTTAGCAGTTTAAACTTTCTGCCTCAGTACACGTTTCACAAAAGCTGGAGTACCTGCAGCTCTCCTAAGCAGCGAGTCTCTTGGAATAATCACAGGCTCACTCTCTTCTAAATCTCTTTCAGACTTGGATTCATCATCTGACCAGGGGTTTCGTTTCTTCACTTGTTTTGCACTGGATTTTGTAGGTGATGGCGCTCTTCTTACTCTAGTACCTGTAACAAGTTAAAGCATCTCTAACAGTCAGGGGAAAAAAAAAGCACAACTTCTGCCTTTTCTAATTGTTTATGTTGCATAATCTTAGCATAGTTTATCCTGAAATGTTTTCTTTAAACATTATAAGTTTTGTTTTACTCCCTAAAGGAAAAATTAAGAACGTGATGAAAATTTCATATAGAGGTTAACCAGCTGCTGCTGCCAAACAAATTCGCTCTAAGACAGAAAAGTAGAGAAGTCTCTAATTTGAAGTTATAGCTCCTGAGCAGTCAAATTATTGTTTTTAAAAGGTTACTGGAGCTTTTCAGGACAGGACAAGATCAGTTTTCCATTATTCAGAGAATTGGGGCAGGTAAGGTTACTGGTTTACCTTTTGCCTTTTCAGCAGTTTCCAACCGGCGTCAGCTTTCAAGGCAGATGTAATCTGTGGAACTATTCTTCTACGAAATGGTGATGGCATGGTCTCTTCCAACTGTAGCTTCTTCATCTTGGGTTTACCAAATTCACCTTTTATTGGCTTGCTAATCATGCCTGTCAGAATGTCATCTCTTTCCTGTGCTTCTACTTTCTAACAAAAAACCAGGGGCGAGTGGGAAACATGTTCATTTTCAGTAAAGGCAAAACATGGTACTTTTTCAGTCTTTATTAACATGGAGTAGAGGATTGCCCTTAATTGTCAGCTGAATTATAGCGCACATTTTACTAATGGAAAATCAATCACTTAATCTTGGTAAATTCTTCCCTACTTCATGTGGTTAAAAACTACGCTTTTTTTCAAGCCCAAACAAATGAAATCTTTTGGAGACTTTCGAATATCTTTCTTTCATCAAGTTTCTCTTCCTCACGTGTATCGCTAGGTACTGATATAACTTTTCAGTCCTTCGGTTTTTAAAGCAAGCAGTGAGCTTTTAGATTAAGTTTTTTAAGGCACATTTTCCAGTCCTTTCCAGTTTTTTATTACAGAAGTTGAGGTTTCAGCACAGAATACTTCCAATTGCATCTGCACCATGAACATGCAGAGAAATAAACATCTTATTTGTATTATCCTGTGTTACTTCAAAAGATTACATCAGCCATTTTCAGGAAACACTGAAGGTTGAGGCTCAGCAAGTTACCCATCAATACGCCTTTACCTTTTTGCCAGAGATACTAATGAGGCAAGGTAAAAGCCTTTTGTCTAGCACTTCTGCTCTACATGCTTTGTTCCCAAATTTGTGGCTTTACATTTGATAATGCTTCCTCACTTAGAATTGCTAGTTACTACTCCCAGTTTTTTTGACATTTGAAAACAAATTTGTTCCTGGTAGTTTTTCTTTCACAGACTTGGGAAAAGCACTGTACTGTACAAATACAAGAAAGAATCCCTGAGAACAAATCAGATTTCCCACTTGCCCCTACATTTGGAGAGCAATCTGCTTTTTGTTTTGTTTTGTTTTTTTTGTTTTGTTTTGTTTTTGCTTATTTTTAATATATATTTTTTAGAAAGATTTGTAAAACATACTTCAAGCTCTTCAACAAAAGCTGCTAAGTCTTCTTTCCAGAGATCTGAAGCAGATTTCCTTTTAAGGTCATTTAGTTCTCTCTCCTAAAATGTGAAAGTAGCATATAAAATATAAGTTTTTACGTTATGAGTTGGCTGAATCATAAGTTACAAGTAACTTAGTAAATACTATCTGAACTGAACATTCACAATTGGGCACATCCGTAATTATTAAATCATTTCAAAAGAAGCCTCTCACAGTGTACCAACCTTTGAAACTCTGTGCTTAATGAGCTCTTCCACTTCCTCTTTTGTGAGAGACCACAGAGACATGTTTAAGATATAGTTAAAATCAGGGCCAGAATTTGATCCAGAAGCAGAGGAAGCATCATCATTTGGGTTCTGTGGGTCCTCCTCTTCTGCTGCCTAAAGTGAAATATTCAGAATTAGACATATGAATAATCTTAGCTCTCTAAATGAACAGCAGCAATTCCCCAAAACACCCTGATGGATTACTAAGGTGTTTCCTCGTGCATTCAGTAACAAGAAATTTTTTCTTGTCTTTTCCAAAAAGCCATGTTCCTGTCATTTTTTATGGCTGGACTGTTTAGTCATTGATGTAAGAATACAAAGCTGAACCTAACATTAGCAATATGCACTGTATCCCACTGGCTACACAAACTTGTATAGATATAGATATATGTGCAAAATCTTGTTCAGAATACATTTAATAAATTGTTTTGGTGCACCTAATCGGTGTCAGGGAAGTATGCTATAGTCACTACCTTTCCATTGGGCAAAATAAATCAAGGAACACAGTGTGGGGAGGGATCCCCCACAACACTCTTGCTTCTAAATTGGAGAGATACGGATGTAATGAGCAGATTACTAGATGGATTTGGAAGTGGCTGAATAGATGTATCTAAAGAATTGCAGTTAGCAGCTCAGTGTCCAAATGCAAAGCAGTAGCAAACAGCATCTCTCAGGAGTCCATACTGAGAGTAATACCATTTAAAAGCTTCAGTAATGAGACAGTGGTGTTGCGTGTATCCTCTGCAAGTCTATGGATGATATCAAACTGAGTGGTGAAGTTGAAACAAGAGAAGGAAGGGATGCCATTCAGACAACCCACAAGAAGTCAGCCCATGTGCATCTCGTGAAGCTCAACAAAGTGCAGCACGGCATCCTGCAGAAAGGTTGGGGTAATGCCCAACACTTGTAAAGACTGGGAGGGTGACCTGAATGAGAGCAGCACAGTGGATAAGGGCTTAAGAGATGAAAAGCTGGATACGAGCTGGCAACATGCACTTGCAGCCCAGAGGCAGTCATATTCTGGTCTGCAACCAAAAGAAGCCAACAGGGTGGGGAAGGTGTTTCTCCCCACCTACTCAGCTTTCAGGAGACCCCATGGAGAGTACTGCATCCAGCTGTGGGGTCCTCAGCACAAGAAATATGTAGATCTATTACTGAAAGTGCAGAGAAGTACCACAAGAATGATCAGAGCCACAAGAGTCTCCCCTGTGCAGAAAGACAGAGAACTGAGTTCCTTCAGCCTGCAAAAGAGAAGGCTGGGGGGGAAACCTCATTGAGTCATTTCAATATTTACAGTGGGCATATAATAAGCACAGAGATAGACTTCACAGGAGCCTGGAAGAGCGGTGGTTGCCCAGAGCTATGGGTGCCCCACACCTAGAGGCAGGTGTTCAAGGCTAGTTTGGTTAGCAGATCTGAACATCCTGATCTAGTGGGAGGTATGGCAGGACAGTTGAAATGAGATAGTCTTTAAGATCCCTTACAGCACAAACTGCTCTCTCAATCTAAAGTAAACATTCATTCATGTGATGCTTAGCATAGCAGTAACTAGGGCTTTCATACAACTAGCGTTAAATCTACAAGTAGTAACATTCAGAATTTTTATTAGACATTCTTAGTCAATTAGAAATCCATCAGCAGAACAGTTTCCCTTTAAAATGCCTTCCTTGTTAGTCGAGGTATAAATGCAGCTAGACCCTTACCCAGCATTAGTACTTGAGGTCTCATTCAGGTTATCTACAGGTAGACAGGCCTCCATGTTGCCACACTCTGATCCAGAAAGTGTGTCTGGGGACTTAAAACTTGAGCTTTCAGAAACATCCTGTGGGCCAACTGACTCTGCCTTTCCTAAGGATTCCAATGATTGCAGGACTTCACATTTTTTTTCTGCTTTCTGAAAAATAGGAAAAACAAATATGAGCAAAAGCAAGTCATGGTACTAAACCCAAAAAGGAGATAGCTTTATGTCCACTAAGCTCAGTACTAATCGCTCCTCAGAGCACTTCCTGTCCAAAAAGACCATCTCCTTTTAGTTGCTCCCTAATCATTTCACAGGCTTCCCAAGAAAAATTCGTAAGTCTTTCTTTAACTAAACACCTTGAAATGTAGGTTTCAGTAGATGTTTTCAGTACTTTTATTTCTTCACCGTCATTTCATGAAGTTCACCTCAGGTCAGAAACAACTGGAAGTACAAGAGTTCCCACACAGAAAATCACAGCTTTTGAAAAAAATATATTGTTTCTAAAAAGATTAATTTATCTTTTCTTTACATCATCAAGTGTTTCTATCAGTTTCACAAACTCAGAAGCTGGAATCCAACTGATGAAAAAATAAAACAAGCCTTACATCTGCATCTGGAGGGACGCAAGACTCATGACTACTCTGCATCAAACTTTCCTTCTTGTTGGCATCCTCCTGCGATACACCTTTATTTATATCCATCTCTTCCTTCCTACTTGTTGTTCTGAAATTTGGCTTTGGTCTATGGAATCGACTCCTCAGTAACCGAACTGATGAAGTAACAGTTTTGTCTTCTTGGATCTCAGCACCAGACTCCCTAAAAAACCAAACAGGCAGTTGATGGCATGGGACAAGATGAATTCTTCCAATCACATTTCACATGCTTGTATTTAGTTTTCAGCAGTAGCTAGAACGAGAGCAAAGTAAGGGACGCCATGAAAAAGATCAACTAAGATCACATCAAACATCAAGAACCTGTACCTTCAAGACAGGTCAGCAAATGTAAAAAAAAATGAAGCAGTTTCAAAACAGCTGCAACTTCTAGTCAAACCTTGAGAGGAATGTAAACATTTAACCAAATCCTTCATCTAGCTACTAATTTCTAAAACTACAAAACAGATCTACAGCATTTCTTAAATTCTTATTCATTAACCTTTTTCTTTACCAAAAGGAGAACTTGTCACAGACACGTCCAACCTGGAGCGCATCCTCCACTCCATCTCTCCGCTTAAAAAATAATCTTACCCTGTACTGAGATCTGAAGCGTCTTTCAAGACATCTGAAGATCCTTTTTCGTTTTCAACAGCTTTTAGCTTCTGTGGGCTTTTCTTGGGAGCATCAGCCACTCCCTAAAAAGAAGACAAGTTCCACTCTAGTAAGGAAAACATTTTTGGCCAATCTCTTTTTTGGAATGAAAGGAAGAGAAAATATTTACTTTAATCGTTCTCGTATTAAAACACCTCAAAAATTAAGTTCTTTTTTTTGTTCATCAGCTAAAATCCCCGAATACTTTAAAGATAAAAATTTGTTACTTTTCTGCATACATTCCATCTGAAATGGTTTTTTTTTCAACATTGTCCTTTCTGTTCAGCACTTCTCTTCTCAAATCTGGTATCACCACCACCACCAACAAAAACATCAGTGAAATATAATCTCTGTCTCCACAGAAAGCAGAATCTAATTACAAGCACCAGAAAACTCTATGACAGTTCAGATTAACTGGAAGGAATAAGACACACAAATACTATGCTTACAGATTAAATGGTAAATCTTTCTTACCACTGCCCAGCAAAAATACATCTATGCAGCTGCTTGAGAAGCTTACATCTTTGTGGCACGAATCCTTGCTTTCATTCACATGGTGTAACGCATATCCTTCTGCTTGTCCTCTTCAGGATCTTTTTCATGTCCGTGCTCTTTTATCCATGCAACAGTTCTTTCTAGGTTTGGTTTGGGTTTCTGCACTCGGCCTCTTTTGAAAGGTGCTGGTTTCAGCACACTCTCTTTGCTGCCTTCTTGTGAACCAGCCATGTCATTAGACCTGGAAAAATACATAATACATCTTGTGTACTTATGGATCTTACATTGGAAGGCTCCTAAGGCAAATATGTTTTCCTTTTTAAGCACTAAATCACATACATTTCCATAAGGCAGAGCTATGCACTGCTAAGTCCATGGAGACAGTAGAAGTGCTTGAGAAGTAAAAATGTATGCTTGCACCGTTCTTTTCTTTCCCCACTGGAAATGGGATACTACGCTACAGATCTTTTCCTGACTCACAAAGGCACTTCTCAAATTCGTAGCTGCTCTAGAGGCAGAACAACCTAATTTAACAAAGGCTATGAAAGGTATCAGGAACTTTATAAGAATATAACAATAACTTAATAATCTTACTGGCGTACAAATACAAGATGTATCTACAACTACCACCTTCTTCTGTGCCTTTACACCGAGAGCCACGTTATACAGCAAGGAAGATAATAACAGAACTAAATGCTGAAGTGTTTTTATGTCTGATCAAACCTTGTATAGTCATCCTTCCCCTTCTTTAAAAGGACTAAGTGAAAAGACAAGGTGTTTTTTTTATTAACTCTCCTGTAAAGGACATTTCTCCTGTCACACCACATCTGCCATTTCTCCACTGAGTAGAAATACAGGAAACACTCATTAATTAAAATATACATTAAACCACCCACACTGGAATGGTGTTTTTTTTTCTCCTCACACTCATATGCTCAACTGTGCTTTAAGAACAAACACTTATAAACACTCAATACTTTTCACTCACAGAAAGGATGATACATCAGTATTCAAAGTATTGGAGAAAGCTTGCTTTAGTTTGCAAGGGACCAGCTAATTCTTTGCATTCATCATGCGGATTGATGCATTTAAAAACACTGCTTTAAATCGAAAAACAACTAATTTATTTCATGCATTTAATAAGTAAGCACACAAACAAATAAATAAATAAATGTTACTCTTCTCTGAATTTCTATCTCAGAGCAGAAATTGTCCAAGAAACTTCTGTTTTAAGAACTGCAAGATTGTGAAGATGCCGGTATTCCGTGATCCTGTGTAACTAACATCCTGTGTAACATGACCAGATGTGAGGGTGGCAAATTGCAAGAAAGAAGCATCCTTTATTTCCCCCCCTACTTCCAGCATACTTACTGAGACACCATCTCCAAGACTTTGCCAGCTTTTTCCACAGCTTCTCCACTGCTGACATCAAACTTATTCCTTTGGTCAGTATTCTGAGTAGAAACAGAATATTAAGACATTAACACCTTTGTACTTATCAAGTGCATCATTACCTAATAGACCAGGTAACTATCCATGACAAGATACAAAACAGGCTGCTCATGACAGATGCAATCACTTATGTAGTGAGTATCACATGCCCAGAAAGGTGCTGTAAACCCTAGTTCAAAAAACCAATGTTGTGCTTGCTGCATGGCATGAGAGCATTAACATCTGCCATTTGTGCAACGAGCTGTCTCCCAGGCTGAGATCTCTACACCATGTTACTAATGGCTAAGTAAGTGCTAATTCCTAGTCACCCTCAGGAAACAAAAGCGAATGTTGCTGTTGCATCCAACAGTTTTGTACTTAACAGGTTATTTCCAGTTATCTCGCACCATCAATACCTTTTCAGTTTCTTCCTTAGACACACTTTAGCAAGTTACTTCATGTAAGCATCAAATATTGCTTAGTCTTAAGAGTGTGGAAACTCCATTTATCTGTATGTTGAAAAGATTAAGTAATCACACTGGGAGCATGCCATTGCTGCTTCTCCGAGCATCAGAAACAGCTGGCAGACGGGGTGGGGGCAAAGCCACTGTTATCACTTTCCCCTCCCCACCAAATGTCAAGCCTCAGTCTCAGCAAAGCAGCACAGTGCAGGCAATTCTCCAGCTGTGTGGCAGGGGTAGTGTCATAGGGACTCAGCATTTGGTTCCACGGCTGTCTTCTGTAATCCTGCCAAGCGAGCACTGCTGGCTACATACCTCTCTCTGTGCTTCCCTGGCCCGTCACTGCTGCTTTGGATTTTATGCTGCTTTAGAACTCGTGTCTATAACATAACATGACCTAAATCCCATCTTGTCCCATTTCCAGCATTCCTTCCTAGTTGTTTTCCGTAGTTCAGGAGCTCTAGGATCTTGTCTGGAATTCAGTAGAATCCAAGGTGAAAGTTAAGGCTTGAATAACTGCAGCTGAAAGAATTTCTGATGCTGTCAGTGTGACTTTTGATTTTCAGAGTTTGGATGTCTCTGGCACCCGAGCCATTTATTTATTTATTTTACTACTTCTTTAAATAGCCTTAGAAAAAGTAATTGCTTAACGCACTGCACAGAACACGTTTTTACATTACATTAAGAACTTACGCCTGGCCAAGTTGATTCACAGCATCGGTTTGAGATTTCCAGAATGTACGTACCTTGACTTTTCCATGGAGTGAACAGAATCACGTCAGTCACTGGAGAGGAACTTACATCTGCATCCGTAGATGTCATGTTCAAAACACACGTGATTCATGTGATAACAAGGCTGTTATGAAAGCATAAACGGCTCCATAACATCAATGGATCATCTCTTCAGCTGGCTGTCTCCTGGAGCTGTAGCCATTAGGGGCATCTCCTGTACGGCTGAATAGTGAAAAAGTTGAAGGCGAGGAAGACGATGAGCCTTCATCCCACCCCCACCCCCACCACTCACTACGCAGGCGCAAGGGGGAGGGGCTGATGCTCATGGGGTCTCAGGAACGCCACGATCATACCTGCTTGATCTCTGCTCTGTGGGGATGGAGTTGGATTCCTAAGGCACTCCTGCAGCAGGAGCTGTGCTGCCATTGTGGATGGGAGCAAACGATCTCTCGCATCCCGGTGCTGCTCTTGATCAGCCCGAGCTTCCTGTCTGTGGTTTGTGCTGCCGTTCAGTGCTGTTTCTCCTGCTGTTTGGATGCTGCTCCCTCACACCTCCGTCCTCCCCCCGCGGCCATTCCTGGCTCCCAGCTCCTGACCCGTGTCCGCCCCTCCCCCGGCCTCCCATTGGGCAGCGGCAGCTCCGCCGGCTCCGATTGGCTGAGCCGCAGTGCGCGGGAACCAGCGTTGCGTCCCGGCCGTTGGAGGGGCGGCTCCACACAGAGTGCGGCTCCGCAGCCCGGTCCGATCCGAGGGCGAACGGGACCGGCGCGGCAGCCGGGGCTGTGCGAGCTGCATCGGGACGGAAACCGGCACCACGGAACGAGTGCTGAGAACAGCTCCGCCGGAGTGCGGGGAGAACGGCACTGGAGCGGGGAGAGGGCTGGGGGGGGCAGAAGGGGGGATGGGACTGGGGGGGAGGGGGGCAGAGGGGGATATGGGGCTGTGTGGGAGGGTCCAGAGGGAGATAAGGGACTGGTGGGGGGAGGGGGTCAGAGCGGGGATATGGAACTGGGGAGTGGGCAGAGGGGGATATGGTGCGGGGGGGCAGCAGAGGGGGATTTGGGACTAGGGGGAAGGGGGCAGAGTGGGATATGGGACTGGGAAGGGGGCAGAGGGGGGATATGGAGCTGTGGGTAGGGGGCTGAGAGGGGATATGGGACTGGGGGGGGGGGGAGAGGGGGGATATGGGGCTGTGGGGAGGGTCCAGAGGGGGATATGGGTCTGGTGGGGGGGCGGGCAGAAGAGGATATGGGACTGGGAGGGGCCAGAGGGGGATATGGGACTGAAGGGTGGGGGGCAGAGGGGGATATGAGGTAGCGGGGGAGGGGCCAGAGGGGCATATTGCACTCGGAGGGGTGGCAGAGGGGGATATGGGAGTGGGAAGGGCCAGAGGGGGATATAGGACTGATGGGTGGGGGGGAGAGGGGCAGAGGGGGATATGGGGCTGTGGAGGAGCCATAGGGGAACATGGGGATGTGGAGGTGCCAGAGGGGGATATGGGGCTGGGGGAGAGGGGGGAGAGGGCGATATGGGATTGTGGGGGGGCCAGAGAGGGTTTTGGGACTGGGGGAATGCCACTGGGAAAGGATCTCTCTGTGTAGATTGCTTCTCTTGGAGTTTTCCCTGTGAGCCTGTGAATTTTGCATTTGTTTTCAATGGTCTCTTTCTAACTGCAGCGCTCTAGTTTTGTTTTTTCTTCAGGGGCCGTAGAGGGATGTGGGGGGGCCACTGGGGGATGTAGGAAAGTAGGGGGCTGTGGGGGGACTCTAGGTAGTCATATAAGACTGTAGGGAGCTGTGCAGGGGCTGTAAAAACCTACAGGGAGTTGAGGGGGACTCTAGGGGGAATATGGGGCTGTGGTGGGCCATAGGAGGACTAGGGGCTCAAGGGGGTTCTGAGGGTGTGTAGGGGTTGTGGGGAGCTATTGGAGGATATGGGCAGATCTGGGGCTTGAAGGGGTGGTGTCTAGAGAGAGAGAGGTTTGTGGGGGCCTTGGGGTGATATGGGGCTCCTGGGGGCTGTTGGGTGCTATGGGGAGGAATATGGAGTTCTAGCAGATGGTGGGGGTGTAGGTGTGCTCTATATATGTACATAGATGGGAATATAAAAAGATACATCCACGTGTGTTCCGGGCTGCACTGAAAAAGGAGTGACCAGCAGGGAGGGGGAGGTGATTGTCCCCTCCTACTCAGCTCTTGTGAGGTCCTCTTTGCAGTACTGTGTCCAGGCCTGGGAAGGATGTGGAGCTGTTGGGGTTGGTCCAGAGGAGAGCCACTGTGATGATCAGAGGGCTGGAGCAGCTCTCCTATGAGGAAAGGTTGAGGGATCTGGGCTTGTTTAGCCTAGAGAAGAGAAGGCAGCGGGGGGACCTCATTGTGGCCTTTCAGTACTTGAAGGGAGCGCATAAACAGGAGGGGGAATGGCTGTTTATGAGGGTGGATAGTGATAGGACAAGGGGGAATGGAAGTTGTGGATGCCCCATCACTGGAGGCATTCAGGGCCAGGCTGGATGTGGCTGTGGGCATCCCGGTATGGTGGTTGGCATCCCAGCACCCAGCAGGGGTGTTGAAACTAGATGATCGCTGCGGTCCTTTGCAACCCAGGCCATTCTATGATTCTCTGATACGGGGGGATATGTCTATAGGGTGGACAGTAGGGGGATGTGCTCGCAGACACTCGTGCAGCCCTGTGCACACACACTTGCGTGTGCAATTCCATCCTGGCTTTATGCAATCCTGTGTGCACTCACATGTGTTTTGTATTGATTTCCCGCCGAATCCTCCGGTGGACTCGTAGTTAGGCTGGGAGTGAAGGGGAGCACTGGGTAGCTGTTTGTGTTCCCTGCTGTGTGCTGCGGGGTTGTGCTGGCAGCGGTGCGGCTGGTTTGCTTTTCCTTGGGAGGGTGGGAAGGAGCTGAGCAGGCCCGGTTCTTTTCTCCAAGGGTTCTGATCCTCCAGTGTCACTGCACCAGGGAGTGCACGATCTAAAGGACTTCTGGGTTGTGATAAACTCGTATCTCGGCAGCTTCTATGATTTCAGGTTGGGTGTTCTAGTGCAAGCGGTTTGGGGGCATGATTTATCGTCCCCGTAGCTAACGCAGTGTGGGAAATTTTGACCTGCTTTGGCTTGCCAGTGCTTTCCCCTGTCTCCACTTGTCTGGAGCCTCCTTGAAATGTATGCCTAATGTGGAACTATTTTCTTCTTTCCTAGCTTTTGTGGCATAAAGAAGCACAGAAAGGTGCTGGAACAGCTTGTTCTGGATGGCATCTCCAAGCAATTGGAGAAGAGGAAGACCTTCGGGAATAGTCAGCATGGATTTACCAAGGACAAATTGTACTTGGCCAACCTGTTAGCCTTCTACGATGGCATCACCAGCTGGGATGATGGCGGGAGAGCAGTGGAAGTCGTCTACCTTGACTTGAGCAATGCTTTTGATGCAGTCTCCCATGACATCCTGGTAATAAAGCTGAAAAAGTGTGGGACAGATGAGTGGCTGGTGAGGTGGGCTGAGAGCAGGCTGACTGGCCAAGCTCAGAGGGTGGCGATCGGCGGTGCAGAGTGCGGTTGGAGAGCTGTGAGTGGCAATGCTCTCTGGGGGTCGGTGCTGGGTCTGGTCTTGTTCAATGCCTTTGTCATTGACCCTGAAGAGGGGTAGTGTCCACTCTCGGTAAGGATGCCAATGAGTCAAAGCTGGGAGCAGTGGCTGGCACACCGGAAGGCCGTGCTGCCATTCAGCAAGACGTGGACAGGTTGGAGAGCTGGGCCAACAACAAAGCAGATGAGGTTTAGCAAGAGCAAGTGTAGAGTCTTCCAGCTGGGAAGGAATAACTGCAGGTATCGGTCGAGGCTGGGTTGTGACCTGCTGGAGAGGAACTCTGCAGAGTAGGGCCTGGGTGTCCTGGTGGGTGACAGGTCAGCCATGAGCCAGCAGTGTGCCCTGGCGGCCAGAAAGGCCAGTGGGATCCTGGGGTGCATTTAAAGGAGCATGGCCAGCAGGGGAATGGTCTCTAGCGGTCCCTTCTAGCTCTAATTCTGTGATTCTGTACTTGCATCATTGCTTCTTGCAGCAGTACAGTGTTTCAGAAGAGAGAAAAACGCGGTGGGCATAAACTGGATTTCAGCCATTAGTAAAGTTGTGCTGAGATCTGGGCAGACTGTCGCACTTGCGAATGTGTGCAAAGCCTGCCGGCAGAGAGAAATAACTTCTCTGCAGGCTTGTCTGACGTAGGTCATTGCTAGGTGAGCTTCTGCTTTAAAGCATCAAGCTGTATAAACACGGCATTTTTAAAAGCAAGCTTGCCAGTTCTTTTTTTTACCAGTGATTTTTTCAGGAAGGAAAGCTTGGAGATGCTGTTTGCTAATGGAAGATGGAGAGAGGAAAAGCAGGAGAAAGGCATGGTGTGCATAGCCACCACATCCCATCTGCAGCGTTCTCCCCCTGTGCAAATGAGGAGCAGCTCAGCACGCTTGGCCTGGGCCGTGGAAAGGGAGCATGCAAACATCTGGGCCAACCCCAAACGAGTTAGTTCTGCAGGTTGGTTGTTTTCTGCTGTTTGTCTCCCATCCTGTTGCTCAGCAGTAGATTTGTTCATGTACAGTGCCAACAGGAAACTCTCACAGCATTTTTGTTTCTGCTGTCCCAGCGCTTTGATCCCTTGCTGCTGGGATGGGGTGTTTGAAGAATGATGCATGTGTTGATGTCCAGCCTGGCTCTGAGGATGAGTCTGCATCCGTGGCGGGACTGAGGGTCAGAGCAGGCCAGGTTGGATCCGGTGCACTTTGCTCTCGTTCTTAATGCTTGTTCTTGCGCAGGAGGGCAGGTGGTGAACCTCATGAGCTAGTGCCTGCAGGTGGGGTTTGCGGAGAAAGAGGTCCTGCAGGTCTTGGGTGACACCCATGGAACCGTAGCGAGGCTGCATGGGTGTAAAACACTGAAACTCGACAGAGGTGTGAAGGAGAGCTGTGGGCTCCAGTACCACAGGAAGGGATGTGTGTGCTCTGGCTTTGGATGCTTCTGTGTGTTTTAAGTGACTGAGATACGGATGCTCAGTCCGCTTGAGTGTATAGAACAAGTGTAACATCCTTTCTGATGGAGCATTGTGAAAGGAGTCCTATGGGTTTGAGACCTGCCATTAACCTTGTGGATATCATCCAGGAGTTGGGGATGAGGCAAGGAAAGTTGGGGTGAGAGGATGAGGCATAGGAACAGGAACTTTCTTGGTACATATTAACACCCCCATTTTTTGAACAGGAATCGCTGTGACTTTTTCTATGAAGAAAAGACTCAGTGCAAAGCCTGTGAATAAGTTTGTTCAGGCCTGCTGATTGGTGCTGTTCTCTACAGGGAGCTGCAGTGGAAATGGACACTTGTGGTCCCCTGTCTGGCTCCCTCCCACGTACTCAGATCAGCCTAGTTGTCAAGGCCTGGCTCTTGGTTGGTGAGTTGTAAGCGCGGTGCTTCTGGTAGCTGCAGTAAGCAGGGCCCATCAACAGACTCTCTTCACCGGGCAGTGTGGAGCAGACCCTCACCTCCAGAAGCCCACAATTGGTTCAGCCATTAATTTGACCCGCAAGTTCTCCATGTGATCATGGCTGTTCTTAGTCCTTAGCAGTCAGCTTCTTCATATAGAGGGCAAATCCCACGCCCTCCTGAATTCCACAGTAACAATCACGTCTGTTTTGTGTCAGGCTTTTGTTTTCTTTTTTTTAATTATTACTATTCTTTTCCCATTTAGTACGTAGGAAAGCTACTTTCTGAGCCAGGAGAAGAAGAAGTGCAACAGGCAACAATCTTCCTTGCACTACGCAGTTTGCATGAGTAGCCAAGTGCTCCTGAGGTCATGTGTGCTGCAGAGCTGACCTTGGTGGCAGGGGCCGTGTCTTCATTTTCTACCTGCCCCGTGGGAAATAAGAAGACTATTCAGAGCAGGAGCTGCAGAGCAGGATGAACGGCATGAGAAGGTAAGGCTGGGAACCAAGGAGGCAGCTTTTGTGTCGGGCAGCAGTGATGCAGGGGGCTCCACAGCAGGAAGCTGGCTCATCCAAACGCTTGCTGAGTGTTTGGAAGCCCAAACCCTTATGGTCTCTAAGCTGAAGGCAGCCCAGAGGCAGCATGTCCTTGATCTGATCGTGGTGTGCCTGAGTGAGGGAGTGATCCAAGCTGGATGCAGAAGAGTCATCTTAATTTCTCTGATATTTGACGTCAGATGACACCTCTTGGGTGTTGGTTTCTTAAAATTTGGATCTAGGAGGCGGCCTCTCCCTTTGCTTAAGGTTGCAGTCATTGCTGGTGTGGGATCATTTGTCCCACAGCTGGTGAGCAAAGCTGTTGCTCTCCTGAGCGTGCTGCACGTGGAGACAGAGCTTTGGACCCCCTTGCTAAAGACCACCCTGTGAGAGCCTGTCAGAAGCACTGCTGCGGTGTGCACGTGAGCTGGGCGCAGCTTAGGCTGAGCAGAACTAAGAGGTGAGCTGGGTTTGGTGCTGGGTGGTTGCTGGGAGGTGTCTCAGCAGAAAAGCCTGGCTGGGGTGTGCACGCTGTGTCAGTCCTCATCCCAGCTGGCAGTGAGAGTTGGAGGAGGGTGATGGGTGCTGCCTGCTCTCGCTGCTGCACCGAGTTTGTGGCACAGCAGCACAGTGGTGAGTGAGCTGGGAGGGGGACGGACTGCTGCTGTGCATGGCTAGGCCAGAGCTGGAGGTTTGTCCAACACGTGCATCATGCTGGTGCAGCCATTGCAGCTGCAGCAGGAGTAGAAGACAAAGAGGTTTTCTTCGTGAGAGCAACACCAATGATTTGATTCAAATGTATGACTGCTATGAAGATGGTGAGGAACAGATCCACCTGAAAGACATGCTTGATCACATCAGGAATGAGCATGTGATCAAAGACAGCCAGTGTGGCTTTCCCAGGGGAAGGCCATGCCTAACCAGTCTGGCGGCCTTCTACGATGGAGTGGCGGCATTTGTGGACAAAAGGAAGGAAACAGATGTCATTGACCTGGACTTGAGCAAGATCTTTGACATGGCCCTCCACCACATCCTTCTCTCTAAATTGGAGGGACGTGGATTTGACAGGTGGACCACCTGGTGGAGAAGGTATTGGTTGAAAGGCCACAGACAGAGGGTGGTGATTCATGGTTCTGTGTCCAGGTGGAGGCCGATAACAAGTGGTGTCATCCAGGAGTCTGTCTTGGGACCAGTGCTTTTTTACATCGTTATCAGGGACACCAATGATGCAATCGAGTGCACCCTCTGCTGTTTGCTGAGGGTGCGTCTGACACAGCGGAAGGAAGGGATGCCATTCAGAGGGACCTCGCCCGAGAGGTTGGCCTAGGTGAATCTAATGAGGTTCAACACAGCAAAGTGCAAGGTTTTGCACTTGGGCTGGAGGAATCCCAGGCATTCCTACAGACTGGGAGGAGCGGTCCTTAAGAGAAGCCCCGCAGAGAAGGACCTGGGGGTCCTGGTGGATGAAGAAGAGAACGTGAGCCATCAGCGTGCTCTTGCAGCTCAGAGAGCAAATGGTACCCTGGGCTGCATCAGAAGAGGGGATGGCCAGCAGGGACAGGGAGGTGATTGATCTTCATGATCCTTGAGGTCCCCTCCAACCCGGGCCGTTCTATGGTTCTGTGATTACACTCGCTGTCCGAAATAATGGCAGCTGTGCAGAAGCTGGATATATGTGGGGACAGCTCTTGTAAGCAGCTGATTTTAAGACCTTGCCCTAGTCGAGAGTCTAAATTGCGTGTCAGAAGAAAGCTGGGAAAGTGGTTATTGCTCATTATTTTTCATTTGCTGATTCTTTCTTTAGGGTTCCTTTTCAAAAGGAGATTTTGGTGATGGAAGCAGTTGAAGAAAGAACAAAACCAGCTCTTGCCAGGAGTGCTTGAAGTCCCTGTGGAGAGAAGCAAAGAACCTGGGCTTTCTTTGGGATGCTCCCCACCATGTCTCAGGAAGGAGACAGCTGCTGTTCCAATTTCTGCTCTGTGTGTGGAAAGGTACGCCTGGGTTTCTTCTGCTTGTTTTCTCTTTCTTGTTCTCTCTTTTAAGGAGAAGGGGTGGAGCAAGGGGAGACCCACTGGTCATTTGTTACCTCAAGAACAGGATGGATTCTGCATTCACCGTGAAAAACCTGGGCTAGTAGCACGGGCGTGTTTCAGGCTGGACTCTTCTTTTCCTGCTCAGTTTCCTTTTGGCTACAGGGAGACAGCTGTCGAAAGGTGTGTTTTCAAAGCCACTCTAGAAAACCGTGTTTCACTGTTGCAGGTGGTTCAGTGTGCTCTTGCAGTGTAGATGCGTTTGCTGTAGAATCTTAGTGTTTTCTGTTCCTAGGGGAGGACTGGGAGGAGGTAGTGAGAAGAGAATTCAATGCCTTGGGTGTATCTTAGTGAGAAATGTTGGCATGAGGTGCTGAAAGTCTTCAGCTGTAAAAGGACAGTGAGGCTCAGACTCCTTAACCTGCTGGAGCAGGGCGGAAGCAAGGAGTGGGCACTGCCCTCCCAAGTGCAGGCTGCACTTGGTTATGGTCTGCCAGGTCTCTGCTGCCCTGTGTTTCTTCTGAGAAGTTTGTTGGAGCTGCTTGGAGTAGTGAAGGGTGGGGAAGAAGTGCTGTTCAAGAGCTAAGGCTCTGCATGATAATTCTGGATGGATTGAACCACGGTGTCTGAAGACATAGCTTCCATCAGAATGATCCCAGCATTGTGCAAGTGTCTCAGCTGAACCCCCTGAGCAGGTGTCTGAGAGCACCCGCCTCCTCCAGCTGAGCCATAGGCAAGCTAACTGTGCCCAGGAATTACAGCTTATGCAGACTGAATATGCTTCCAAGTGTTTTCCTTAGTGATAAACAATGTCCCAGCACTCTGATATTCCATCTCCGGCACAATCTGGAGCATCTCTGCAAACCATGGGTGCCCCTTCCCACCACCGTTTCTTCCTTTCTCTCTTTAGAATCAGTGTGGTGCAGTTCCCTGCGTTTGTGAGCAGCAGCCAGCAGGCCGCAAGAGATCCAGTTGCACCTTTAGCAGACAGAGGGATGTGATGGGGACAGACTGTCCTTACCGCCATGCAGAAGTGAGTTTTTCCCGTCCTCTATTAAGAAGTAGGAAAGAATAGAGTTTGAATGTTACTTCTGAGCAGGTGCTGTGCTGTAGGGGATGTCAGGTAACCATTCGTTTGGGGGTGCGGGAAGGAGCAGTGCAAAGTGATGTATTAGTTTGTGTTTTGGCTGTTGAAGTGCAGTTCCAT
Organism: Excalfactoria chinensis; assembly: GCF_039878825.1. Taxonomy (NCBI): domain Eukaryota; kingdom Metazoa; phylum Chordata; class Aves; order Galliformes; family Phasianidae; genus Excalfactoria; species Excalfactoria chinensis. Next base: position 69,432,330 of record NC_092857.1, on the reverse strand, counting down.
TTTGGGGAGCAAAAAGATGGGCTAATGTGGAAAACAGAAGGGAGAAGGCTAGTACCTGGACAGTGGGCTGAGCTTTGGTGACTGCAGCCATTTGCAGGAGAAGTTTTGCTGTTTTGCACAGTGGAGTTCAGAATGGGAGCTGATGATGAATGGGAGCTGCTGGAGAAACAGACTTCCATGGACAAGTTCCAGTGCCTCAATGACTTTCTTGTAGCGAGGCAGCAGTGATGCTGGAGGGCACGTGGTGAGTGCGTGGACAGGGTGGCACAAACGAGTGCGTGTGCTGAGGAGTTGGGTTGCACACAGGTGCAGACAAAGGGATGTTTGTGGTAGGTGTAGGCACGTCCGTGTTCCCAGGGATGGTTTGCACACGTCTGTGAATGCAAAGGAGGGCAGAAGATGCGGTGCGTGCATGAGGGTGTGCAAAGCAGGCAGGGTGGCACACAGGTGTGCGTGTGCACGTGGATAGGGGAAGGCTGGGGTTACAGGTTGACCTGTGCTGAGGTGAGTGGGGGCTCACGGTGTTGCTCAGTGGTAGATTTGTTCACACTGAGTGCTACCAGGAAACTCGCGCACCCTTTTTGTTTCAGCTGTGCCAGTGCTGTGATCCCTTGCTGCTGGGCTGGGGTGTTGGAGGGATGGTGTGCGTGCCGAGCTCCCATCTCTCTTGCAGGAATCAGGCGCAGAGCAAAAGGGATGTTTGGGCCTGGTGACCGCAGGAAGGCTGGCTGTTTTGGATGGTGGCAGCTGATGGAAACAGGTGTTGTTGTGACCATTCAGCATTTAACAGAAGTCAGGGGTTTTGCAGGAAGAATGACTTGGTTCTCGAATGGCTTCAAACGTGCACACCGAGTACGTCTGTCGTGCCGTGCCATCTCTGTTTCTTTTGGATGCAAGCATTTCTACTACCATGTGTTGGGCCTGTTTGCTTGTAGAAGGAGGAATGTTAGGTACAGTTCTCACCTGGAACGTCAGTGTAATTTGAATCATGAGTGTTAGCGTAGTGAAGCGAAGGAGGGCCCCGGAAGCAAATTGGGTGCTGTGGAAGCACTGCGCGATGAGAAGGTGGGAGGTAACACCTGCTGGCAGATGTGGAAACCACTTTGGGATTGAGGTGTGGAGGAAAGGAAGGGCGATGACGGAGCTGATGGCAAAGAGCTTCCTGGGGAGGCTAGGTGCTTGCTTGGGGATGGATCTGATCAACTCCTTGTGTGCAGGTGTCCAGACAGGGTGTGTGGAGCAATTTTCATCCCAGGGTCTGTCTGGTAGGACAGGGGCTTGGGCCAGGCCAGGGCAGTGTGCTTTGCTCTTGTTCTTAGTTCTTGTTTTTGCTCAGGAGGGCAGGTGGCAATCCTCAGGAGCCAAGGCCTGTGGTTGCGGTTTGCAGAGGAAGAGGTCCTGCAGGCCTTGTGTGACACCCATGGAGCTGCAGCGAGGCTGCATCGGTGTAAAACACGAGAAATCCACAAGAGATCTGAAGGTGGGTTGGGGGACTCGAGTTATGCCAGAGGGGTTGTGCGTGCTCCTTTACGTGTGCGTTGTCCGCCTACTGTATGGCGGGTGGGCTTGGAAAGCTGGTACCGTGTTTGTGTTGTTGGGAGAAGTGGATATCAACTCTTCTCTCTATTGAAAGATTTAAGAAAAGTGCCTCTGCTTGCTTCTTAGCGTATGAATCATGGAGTCGTAGAATCACCAGGGTTGGGAAAGACCTAAAAGATCATCCAGTCCAACCATTCTTCAATGACCAATAGCTCCCACTAAAGCACGTCCCTCAACACAACATCCAGTCGTTCCTTGAACGCCCCCAGGGTCGTTGACTCCACCACCTCCCTGGGCAGTCCATTCCAGTGCCTGGCCACCCTTTCTGAGAAGTCATGTTTCCAAATGTCCAGCCTGAATCTCCCCTGCCGCAGCTTGACACCATTCCCTCTGGTCCTATCAATAACAACACGAGAGAAGAGGCCGTCCCCCAGCTCACTACAACCTCCCTTCAGGAAGTTATATGGAGCAAGAAGGTCTCCCCTGAGCCATCTCTTCTCCAGGCTGAGCATTCCCAGCTCCTGCAGCCTCTCCTCATATGGCCCCATTGTGCTCCAGAGCCCTCACCAGCTTTGTTGCCCTTCTTTGAACACGTTCCAAAGCCTCAGTGTCTTTCTTGCACTGAGGGGTCCAATCCTGGAAACAGAACTTGAGTTGCAGCCGCACCAGTGCCGAGTACAGGGGGACAGTCACTTCTCTGCTCCTGCTGGCAGCGCTGCTTCTGGTGCAAAACGTATGTAAGTGTCACATGTGTGGCATCCTTTTTGATAGAGTTCTGTGACGGGAGTCCAATGGATTTGAGACCTGACTTGAAGCCTGTGGGCATCATCCCAGAGTTGGGTGAGGATGAGGCGTAGGAACAGGAACCTCTTTGGTCGTTATTAACTCCCACCTTTTTTGGTCAGGAATCTATGTGTGTGTTTGGTTTTTTTTACATAAAGAACAGACTCATTGTGCAGCTTGTGAATGAATTCCTTCACGCCTGCTGATTGGTGCTGTTCTCTACAGGGAGCTGCAATGGAAATGGACACTTGTGGTCCCCTGTCTGGCCCCCTCCCACGTGCTCAGATCAGCCAAGTTGTCAAGGCCTGGCTCTTGGTTGGTGAGTTGTGCCGAGGTCAGAGAGCTGGATTTTCTGGGCTTTGAGACACGTCTTCCAGTGGCACGCTGTGTTATTTCTGATGTGTTGACCTGTTGAGCTGCAGCCCCAAATGAGGATTCAAGTCCTACCACAGCAGGAATGGTTTGGATTGGAATAGGAATGCAGAAGGCTGGAGCCAGCAGGAGCAGGGAATCCATCATGCCCCTGTACTCGGCACTGGTGAGTCCTCACCTTGAGTTCTGTGTTCTGTTCTGGGCCCCTCACTGCAATGAAATCCTGAGATGTGTCCAGAGGAGACCAGTGAAGCTGTGAGGTGTCTAGAGCACAAGTCTTATGGGGAGCTTCTTAAGGAACTGGGATTATTTAGTCTGGATAAGAGGAGGCTCACGGAACACCTTATCATTCTCTGTGACTAACAGAAGAGAGGTTATGTGGAGGTGAGGGTTGTCCTGCTCTTCTCCCATGTAACTAGTGACAGGAGTGGAGGGAACGGCCTCAGGTTGTATGAGGGGAGATTCAGCTTGGATGTTAAGAAAACCATCTCCAAATGGGTGCTCAGACGCTGGACGCGTTTGCTGGCTGAGCGCTTTGTTGGGTGAGCATCACACTGCTGGAAAGCACGCAGCTGTTGTCTCTGCCAACAGCCCCACCATGGGAACTGGTGGCTTTTTCACGTTACCCTTGTGTTTCAAGTGCTATGTCCAGTTACTCGTGCTGTTTGAAAGCACCATCTAAGAGGCAGCCTTGATATCTCCAGCCCTGAGCTTTGTGCCACAAGAGCTCTCCCGCTTCTCGCTGTGATGTGAGACCGAATGGAAGGCCTTGCAGAAGTCTGGGTAGGTGATGTCAGTTGCTGTTGATTTCCCCACCCCGGCTGAGAAAAGCAGGGAATGGGACTGGGGGACATGCTGGCGGTGGGTTCCTGCCTCAGCAGAACTGAATGGCTGTTCTGATCCACGTATTTGAACCTGAGTGGATCTGACATTAACGAGTGAGGCGAGGGGCCTGTGGGAAGAAAATGTATGTGGCGCAATTTGTGGTGCAAGGTGTTGTAGGAGCTGCTGCTAACAGTGCCCAGAAGGCTTCCTTTGTGATGGGGAGAGGATTAACTAGGTTATTTTAATGAATCTATTTCCTTTCTGTTCATCTTTCCTACTACCTCTCATAAAACTGTCTGTGGATTCTCAAGTAGTATTTCTTGCTAAATAGAGTATGCGTGCACCCTGCGCTTTCGTCTGCGCAAAGGATCTTCTAATCATCTCTGTCTGTGTTTCTTTTAGACCCTGAGGTGGATCACAGATTTGGGTGAGTCTTCATTCAGGAGCAGGGACATGCAATGCTCATCTTGGGTGTCTGGCTGAGAAGAAGAGCAGCGAGGTAAGTTTCATAGGGTTGCGTGCCCACTTTATTTTATTTTTCATTCATGATCGTAGATGCGCAGAGGCGTTACCCAGACAAAGCAAGCATTTGTCGGCTGGACTTGCTAGAAATGACGTAGGCAGTGAAAATGGGTTTGAAGCATCCCTAAGAGCCCTGCAAAAGAGTGCTGAGAGTGAATCTGGCACCCTCCTTTGGAAACGACAGGTGTCTGCCAGCTCTTCAGCTGTGCCCAAACACCTCCCATTGCGCTGCCACACCAGGACATAATTCCAAGCCCAGCCTGAGTTCTGGAGTGTGTGGTGAATGTTGTTGAAATCAGATGTGACCCCGTGGTCTTGCCTCCCCCCCTTGTGGGGGGTCATGGTGGAGCAGGCTGGTGGCCGTTGGTGATGTCATAAGCGTCTGGACTGAGGGGAGGAGCGGTGCGTTCTGTGTTCCTTTGTGGGAGAGTTGGAGTTCGGAGTGGTTGGTTGGCTTGTTGTTCTTGTGCGTTTAGTGCCTTTGTTTGAGTACCATCGTGCGCAGCATCCTGTAGGTAAGCTGAGCCGGCGTGGGATGGACGGGTGGGCAGTGAGGTGTTGAGAAGTGCTGGCTGTCGGAGCTCCCAGCACCGCATTGCTTACTCTTGAGCATCAGACGTCATTTTCCCCCGGTAGACACGTTCCAAAGGGGGTGTCCGTAAAGGTGGCACCCGTCCCGTGCTTCTTCCGTTGTCTCCTTTGCTCAGTTGTGGAAGCATCGTCTAGTTGCTGGGCAGACAGGCATCACGTAGCCTGAGACTCAGCATGTCTTGCAGCATGTGGATGGGGACGGTTGGGCCGTGTGCATTATTCCATGGCTGGCTTAGCCCTGCTCATTAACCTGCTCTTTCTCTCTCCTCTCCCCACCCTCTGCCCACGTCCTCGGTGCAGCTTTTGCTCTCAGAAGATCTGAGCAAAGCGACAAGGAACTGCTGCAGATAGCTTGAGGTGATCTCTCTGCCGGGTAAGTGCCGTGTTTTGTCCCCCCGCATGGTTTTGCAGGCCGTGTGGCAGCGTGTTTAGTAACACAGCCTCATCCAGCTTAGATGTGACCCTGGTCACGGGTGGGATTTTCCACTGCCCTCCAGCTGCAGAAGTCTCTCCATACTGTGCTGTGTGACTAGATAAACAGAAGTGTGTTTCTGCTCTGTTCCAGGTTGTCACACCTGCTGGGATGGGCATCGCGTGCAGTGAGATCAGCAGTGAGCCTGAGGTGGCGGGCACGGAGGTACAGTGTGAAGCTCCGGCTGGTCTTTGTTCCCTGTGTTGAGCCAGCAGAGGGAGCCGCAGATGTGCTCTCCTGCCGGAAAGAATGGGCCAAAAAGGGCCTGGCCACCTGTCTGTGCCAGTGCCATTGCTGATGAGTCTGGGTAGAGAGAGATGCATCTTGGCATGGCCTGGCACTGCACGCCAGGAAGAGAAAGGACTGTCATGAGACGCGCAGCTCCTTCTGAAGTGCTCCTGATCAGGACGGAGCGCATTGCCTGCAGCTTTCTCTGCAGATGTGCTCCTCCCCTTGAAATCCTCCTGGTTTGTCCTCAGCTGCTGACCACGGCCTGTGCTCTGTTTTGCAGGCTGATGACATGCGGAAGCCGCAGCTGGTGCGTGCAGAGTCATCTGTTAACGTTCCAGCGATTGCGGCAGCCCATGTTATCAAGACCTACGTCGCCCAGGGGCCGGATGAGCTCTCCCTGGAGGTAAGCAGTTGCAGGCGTTCCTTGTTGTCAGGCACAGGAGAGTAGTCTAGGGTGTGAACGCCTCAGGAATCTTCTCAGAGCCCTTCAGAATGTCTCGTGAGGTGAAGCTTTGAAGGTTCGGTTCCAGCTTAGACTTGTGCTGGGCCGGGAGGAGTTCAGCCATCTCTCCAGTATGGTTGGATTGGGCATTTGAACCTTGTGATCAAGCAGATCACAAGCCCAGTATGGGAGCCTGGTCTCTGAGCAACAGCAGACACCACGGTGCGTGATGGGTGCAGATGTGTTCAGGAAGCCCTGCTAACTGATGCCCGTTGTGCCTTTGGCAGAGAGCCTGCTGCTTTAAGACCTGTTTCCTGCTGCACAGCTGCACTGTGTGTGTTGTGTGACTCTTTTGCCTCCAAGTTCAGTTTTAGAAAGGAAAAAAGCCTTGGGGGCTGCACTGGTGCGATTGTTGTCAAGCTCTAGGATATTCTGCGGCGCAGAAGCAGGCAGTTGTTTGAGCTGTGCTTTCCTGCCAGCTGTGCTGAAGCTGGGATTGACGTTTCAATCTCTTGCAGGTGGGAGACATGGTGAGCATTGTCGCTATGCCACCAAAGGAGCTGAGCCCCTGGTGGAGAGGCAAGCGTGGCTTTCAGGTAGGCACCCGCTTCCAACTAGAGAGCACAGCTTCAGTAGAGTCAGGAATCTCAGGTTGGAGCTGCTCTGCCTGCACAGGATGGCTTCTGGACGCAAACGGTTGCCCTGTGTTGCTGTCAGAGGACCTTCCGTTTGGCCCTGGGCACGGGCTAATGCCCTCCTGTCTTTTTGTTCTTGTTACAGGTTGGGTTTTTCCCTGGTGAGTGCGTGGAGCTCATCAGCGGAAAACTTCCCGAGTCCCTTGTCGATACATTGCCAAAGCCAGGTACACATGTTACATTTGACAATGCGGGTTAGTAAAATGGGGTCAGATCGTGGCTTTCAGGGGGTTCGTTAATGCTCGAGTTGAGCAAGCTTAGCAAGAGGACTGCATTAAGGTCCATGGGAACACGCAGAGATCTGTCCCAATCCCACTGTGTTTATTATTGGGCTTGGGGAAGTCACGGAATCCTCCTGGAATGGCTTGGGCTTGGAAGGAGCCTAAAGGATCATCCTCAGGCTCCAAGGCCCCTGCCTCAGTTTGGGTGGCCAGCCTGCGCATTTAGCAGGAGACGAGAGCAGGCTGTCCGGGGCCCCTTCCGACCTGGCCTCGGGCACTTGCAGGGATGGGCAAAATCCGTTCTTGCGTGTCCTTGTTGGGAATGTTCTTCCCGTTGTTCCGTGCTCGGTCGAAGGCGTTACGCTCGGCCTCGTCCAACCGATCCAAGCCTGAAATGAACTGGATTCTTTGTTTTCTTTCTTTGCAGTGCCGAGGAAACGGGGCAAGCTCAGCACCCTCCTTCGTTCCGTGGTGAAGGCCCACCCCAAGAGATCGGAGCAGCCGGAGCCGGCGAAGGAAGGGGTGTTTGGGTGTGACCTGGGGGAGCACCTTCTCCGCTCTGGCCGTGATGGTAAGGAACAGCCCATTGCTGAGATCTTCCTCCATTGGGCATCTGAAGATGAAAGGGAATACTGGGTGGGATGGGAGAAGAGCACGGCCTGAAGCAGGACGTGAGGAAGAAGCTGAGCTAACCGCTGGCTCTTGTTCTGTAGTCCCCCAGGTCCTGCAGAGCTGCGCCGAGTTCATTGAGCAGCATGGCGTGGTGCAGGGGATCTACCGCCTGTCCGGCGTGGCGTCCAGGATCCAGCGCCTACGGTAAGAGTGCTGCGACTGACACAGCTGTCAGCAGGGGCACGTGCCATGCTGCGGGCGTTCAGAGGAACCCCTTCCTTTTCTTGACTGTATTCTGTGTGGCTTTGGACTTGCTTTCCTCTTTCTCAAAGCCCTCTGCCCAATCCTGTGTCCTTCTCTGCAGCCATGAGTTTGAGTTGGAGCAGGTTCCCGAGCTCAGCGTCCGAGACATTCACAGCGTGAGCTCCCTCTGCAAGATGTACTTCAGGGAGCTCCCGAACCCTCTGCTGACCGAGCAGCTGTATGCCAAGTTCTCGGTAAGCTCAGGGCAATGTCTTGGAAATGACACTCACCTCTCCCCTGGGCGTCCTGGCTGATGGTTGCAGCAGTGCCCCAGCTCCGAGGTCTTATTTCTGTTAGCCCCATGAGGCATGTCTTTGCCACATCCTGCCTCAGGCTGATGCCACTTTTGGTGGTGCCAGGAGGTGCTTATTTAAGCTATTCACGACGCTTGGAAGAATTCCCTTTCCTTTGCTATTCCCGCCTGGTGTCTGAATCCCTTCCTGCCTTTTTCCAGGACGCTGTTTGCGCTGCTACGGAGGAGGAGCGGCTGCTCAGCATGCAGGATGCCATCCAGCAGCTGCCCGCTCCTCACTACAGGTCAGTGCTGCGCTCGGTCTGCTGTGTTCAGCCCTGCTGCCTTTCAGAGGGCCATGATGCGATTCCAGGTGTTGCCTCACGCTGGCAGCATCATGCCTGTGCACGCTGAAGCGGCTGAAGGCTGCGTCGGGTCGGTTGATTGGGTCAGTTCCTTGGTACGGGGGCACAGTTGGTGCAGCCGATGGCTGCGGCTGTGCTGTGCTGGGGCTTGGTGCTGCAGTGTGGTGGCATTGGGAATGTTTTACCTACTTCATATTCAGGGACGGTAGCAATGACAACAACCGGCATGAAGTGAGGTTTGTTTTGTGCGCTGCAGCACGGCTTGCTTTTTGGTGCTGAACATCTGCCCCTCTTGTTTTCCAGGACGCTGGAATACCTGATGAGACACTTGGCGTCTCTGGCCGGGAACTGCTCCATCACCAACATGCATGCTCAGAACTTGGCGATAGTGTGGGCTCCAAACCTCTTAAGGTAAACTTCTTTTTCAGCACGATGCTTACTTCTGCTCTCCCCCAACCCCAGGGGCACAATTTCTAGACAACAGTTTCTAGTCACTTGTTTAGCTGGGACTGCTGTGTCCCTGATCATCAAGGAGAATTTCGTCAGTGGCATCGCTGATTGCCCACTGCGGAAGTCTCCAGAGCCCAACTTGTCAGTTTTTGGCTACAGAAATTCAGACTGGGGGAAATGATCCTGGGGAAATGACTTGTAAGATCTGCCTTTTCTTCAGATCCCAGCAGAGCCAGTCCGCCTGCGCCAGCGGAGAAGCTGCGTGCAAGGAGCTGCAGATGCAGTCAGATGTTGTGGAGTTCCTCATCAGCCACACAGACGTCCTCTTCCCCTCCAAATCCACGCCAGCCGTGGGAGAGAGGGCAGGTGAGCGTCTTCCTCCATTAGCTTGATCTTGATCTGACACCTTGATCCAAGCCAGGCCTTCTCCAAGATCTTTGAAAATGCTTTTGCTGTTGAGGAGACTGCAGGCTTCTGGGCTTAGATTAGAATATGGTGCCCCGTTCCTGGATCCTGAGAGTGTCCAAACCCATAATTTACATGGAGAAAACCGTCACTGCTGTTCAGATGTTTTGAGCCCTTCTTCTTCCAGTGCCTCGGATTAGCAAGTCTGAGATAAATGCAGAACTGGGATGGCTGTGCGGCTGCTTTCTGATCCTCCCTCTTACCTGTGGTTTCCCCTTGCAGGGCACAGTTCTTTGGACGGGCCCAAGTCTGTGTGGGTGTCTCCTCCATCTGCAAAGCTGCTCACGCTGCAGGAGGCACAGGCTGAGAGGAGAGGCCAGAGCAGCTCTCCTGCTGCGACACGGAGCAGCAACACTGAGGTGGAGGAAGGCCCCGCAGCTGTAATGAGGAACTTCCACACGGTCATTGATTTTCCATCTGAAAGGTAAAGAGGACTTCCCTTTCCAGCCCCTATCATCATTAGTCGGGTGGGTTTGCCAGGAACGGGCAACTGTCAGCAAGGGCTCAGAGCAGCTCTTCCCTCACCCTGCACCACGACTGACAGCATGCTCTGTTTTCTCTCTCCAGACCAAGCTGTCGCAGCAAGAGGACGGAGTCACCAGCTGGCAGTTGGCGTTCCTGTTTCTGTCTGGGCAAACCATCCCCTGTGGCTGAACGCCAACTGCAGCTGAGTGCCAGGGATCCCTCAGAAGAAGAAGTCGTGGTCCTGGCAGGTAAGGGTGCAAATCCAGCTTTCAAAACACTGCTTGTCAGCAGCACAGGTAGGATTCATGCTTTCAGTGGGCTTGTACCTCCTTCTGGCATTCGAGCCCGTGCCTGACATCTTTGGTTCACCCCTGTCTTTCCCAAATGAGTCTCTTGTCAACACAAGAGCTGGACCTGCACGAGGATCACTGTCAAGACAGTGACACTGTTGCTAGAAGCCTATTTGCTTCTGCCCACCACCACTACGTAGCCAGATGTCAAGAACCTCTTTCATGATTCATCTTGTGAACGTTTGACACTAACCGCTGTGCATCTACTCCTTCCTAGGTGACCCGAGCCCATGTGTGTCCCGAAGACGCAGGGCATGCTACGACAGCGCATCCTGTGCTTCCATCAACGCAGAGCTGCTAGGAAGCACAGGGTGCTGCATTTCAATCGATAGCCTTCCATATGGAACCATCAATGAAGAGAAGAATGTCATCCTTGTACAAGCCCTCGTTCATCCCATCCCTCCGGAAGCTGCTGACCTGAGCCTGCCAGACACCACAGGCACCAGCGTGGATTGGGACCCAGTGCAGGGGTCCCAGGACAGCCCAGCCCAAGCACAGCCCGAGTGCCCCGACAGCAGCACCACCATGCAGGCTCAGGTCAGCAACACCGAGGAGAAGCCGAGCCTCTTGGAGGGGGACATAGAATCAGACCGCCAGTCCCAGCCTCCAAGCAACAGCACGAGCTGTGAGCCGCTCTCATGATGATAAGGGAGGATGAATCCCACCTTTCCTTCAGACCTCACACCCCCTCCTTTCTCCTATTGAATAAAGGCCCGCTCGTGCTCAATCAATGCCTTGACTGCATTCCGAGTCTTCATTCGCAGAGACTGGGATGAGTGCAAGAAACAGCAAGGCAGCTCAGCTTGCACCGCTCTGGCTGTGGGGTGCGTGCAGGGACACTGTAACCATACAGGGAAAGGCTTCCACTGCTTCCTAAAGCTGTAGTCCAGCCCTGCTACTGCTCTGTGGCACAAAGCCCTGAGGGGTGTTACTTATTGTTAGCCCAAGGGAAGTCAGCTTCATGCACTGCGTTTTGTTGTTGCCGGGTGAGAGGGGGATGCACCTTGGTGAGGAGATGAGCAGTGCTGGATCTGCCTCTAAGAAGATGTCCTAAGGAGGATGTGAACACTGCTGGCACTTCCTCATTGCACGTGCTTGGAGGATCTTCAGTTCATGCACATTTCAGGATGTCTGTCAACAGCTACGAGGAAATTCTCAAGTCCTGGGAATTGCATTGAACAGTTGGAACGGGTAAGTGTCATCTTTGTACAGAAACAGCACGCCTAACAGTCTGTCTCACCACTCCAGAGTTAATCTGAGAATAGATTGACAGCTCTTGTCAGTTCTCTGAGTCAGGTTTCAGTTGTATAAACTTGAACTTTTGAAACCAGTTGGAAATTGACGGTGCCGATTACCTCTTCCTCTAATTAAAGCATTACACACAGTGTATGCTAGGTGCTCTGCTTTACCTGTAGTGTTACATTAGAGAAGAATTCACCCTCAACTTTAAGCATCTGTATTTTGAACTGTGGGTGGTTTTGCAAAGGTAAAACTCGGGCGGCATCTTCTTACTGGTGAAAGAGCTGCAATAAAAGACATGGACAAAGTTACTTTAGGGGTAAGCCAAAATGCATTTCAATATGATCGTATCTTCTGTTGGAGTTGCGGAGTTCTCAAGAACACGGGGGCAGGGAGATGGTACATAGGAATGCAGCCTACTGGTCCCATTGCCTTTTGGAAGAGGCTGTAGAACTGGAAAGAGCTGAACAGAGCACCACAAACCTTGTTCCTCGTTGTTCAGAGGGCAATATTCTCTGGCTGTAAAGTGGAGGAAGTTCAACATCATGACAGCAACTTTCACAAAATGCCAATGAAAATGCTGAATGTTTTTCTGTTCAGTTTTCACAGATCTGCGTTCCAGAATTTCTATGGAGTGATGTCAGTCTTTGCTGAGTTGATGTTGAATTGTGCACTGTGCCATGTGTGCTTTTTATGTTCCACAGCAGTCAGATGTGGTACCTGGTATGGCACAGTAGTTAGCGATTCCATAGCTTGCTTTTATGGTCTCTTAAGGACGACTTGCCTCATGCTAAAACAGAAACTGATGCCACGAAGAACTGAAGTCATCCACATGTTTGCCCACTGTATCATGTAAGAGAGACACCAAAGAAATATTTATAGCCTTAGAGGTAAGAAATAGTTTCTGCCACACTTCGGTTTACTGTTTTGATCTTTAGCAGTAGACAATAATATAAAAATAAAGCTGAGATGAAATGATTCTGACAGATCTCAGTGGAGACCGGGTTCAAGATTCACTGGTTTGAAAATTAAGTAGGAAATGTGACATGTTCTCTCTTTGTAGAAGCCATTAATCAGCACTCACGGTAAGAGAACTGGTTTTAATTCCTAACCTGTTTCAGTGTTTTGAAGTAGCATCTGCGAGGTCTGTGGGACACCAGAGCCCCCGAATGTTGTCACCTTCTGAGTGATCTGTGCCACCCACAGCATGAATGCAATGCTTCAGTGACACAGTTTGAGGCCAGGGTCAGATTTCTTAGCTGGTGTGGTCTGCCACAGTGACGAGCCAGGGCGTAACTGGAGCACTTGTGCATACTGCTCTGATTGAGCACGGGGAATGGGAGAGAGTCCTGTCGGTGCTGCTCCGTGCTTTCTGTGCTGCCGTTGTTACTGATCTTTCTCTGATACTTTCTACATGCATTTTCAGATCACCTTATCTTACAGGGCAGCTCTCTGATTCCACTGTTTCTAAGGACCGCCTTTCGGAAGAGGAAGCTCGAGTCTGTTTTCGACAGATTGTTTCAGCAATTGCTTCTGTTCGCAGTCAGGGTTATGCCCACAGAGACCTCAAACCAGTAAGCCTGAACTGTAGTCAGTCTTTCATAAATAACCATTAACGTGTTTTTATGTTTCTGCCGGGGGAGAGAGAAAGTTACCCTGCTGTTGTGGTTTAACCAGGCAGGTGGCTCAGCATCACACAGTCCTCCACTCCATTCCAGTGGACTGCAGGAGAGAACTGAAGGGGGGAAAAGTAACACAAAGTGAGATGGAATTATTTACTGAGATAGAGAACAGGGAAATAGTTATGATGAATGCAAAAGCAATTGCTCGCCACCTACCAATCCGTGTCCAGTTAGCCTCCTGGTAGTGGAAGAGATTCACATGAAGTTCTACCCCCTTCAAAACTCTTTCCACAAGCTGTCGTATGGTATGGAACATCCCTTTGGCCGGTTTCAGTCAGCTGTCCTAATTCTGTTCCTTCTCACTTCCTTGGGCACTCAGCTGAGATTGACTTTGGCTCTGCACAACGCTGCCTGGCAGCAACTTCAAGCATCACCGCGCTGTCTACATTGCTTTTCTAGAATGAAAGCATTCGTACTATCAGACACTGAAGAAAATTCAGTCCCAGCTGAAACTCAGACATCCTTCATCATCTTGTGCTTAGAATTCTTTCACTGCAGGAAACGTTAGATACTTATTGCTATTTGGTACTACGTTCTGGAGCTGAGCTGGATTTTGTATCTTCCTCTGGAAGAGGAGTACAACATTATGCTCCTTATGGGACACAGATCTGATATGAGTGTTGGTTTCCCATTTTTGTTACGCTCTTTGCTGCAGTTTGTATCTAGAGAACAGCCCTTGTGGTGTCAGTCTGTTGTGTAAACTGCTCTAGTTTCGTGCCTCAAGGAAGAGTGATCCTTTAAACAAATGGTGGCCATACAGAGGGTGTGGGGTGAGATGCATTCCTCTGGCCCCATCCAGTGGATTTTCTGTCACTGAAGACTTGAAGCACAGGTTAGGTACTGGAAGGCTTGAATCTTTCCTCACAAGTAGGTTAGAGCTTTGCATTTTTTAAGCTGCCGGTATCTCTCAGTAAAGCAAATCATTACAGCACGAGCATTTTCCTAGGCATCTTATGAAATCCCTCTATCTAAAGAACCTTTCCCCTCTGAAAAAGAAAGCACTGTCTATCCCTCTTAGAAGAAACTGGCTTCCAGCTGAGAGGCTGATGGATTTATAGGCTTGGACGGTAACTTGGTGTGGAGGGGACTTGTAGAGATCTGTGCCTGAACCTGCTGCTCTGGGAATCGTCAGACCAAGTTTCTCAAGAGCTTTTCCCACTCTCATCATCGCCTTCTCCCAGGGATGAGGCTGCATGTTCTCTCTGGGGAATACGTTCAGTGCTTGAAAAGCTTTTTCCTTCTATCTAGTCTGCTGTTCTGGTGTATGGCTGTTTCCTGTCACTATCCCATCGTGACCTGCTGGCCACAGCCTCAGTCAATCTTCATACGCGCCCCCTCTGCCCCCCGTAGGCATTGAGAAGCTGCCACGAGGTTCCTCTGAACAAACATCTTTCTCCCCAGCTTCTCTTCACTGAGTGGGAGCTTCAGCCCCCTGCACAGGCTGCAGGTCATCCACAGCATCTGTTTCAGGTTGTTATCCTTCCTGGCCAAAACTAGATACAGTGTTGTAGATGCGGTCCAATGAGTGTTGAAGCAGGAATGACTTGTCCTGGTCTGGTTGTGCTGCTTTTTAATGCAGCTGATGACACTGTTGTACTTCTTTTCTGTCAGAGCGCACTGCTGGCTTGCATTCAGCCTGTGCTCTATCACCACTTGTCCTCCTAGTCCCCAGGTCCTTTGCAACAGATACAAGCTGGTATTTCCCACCTGGGCTATTGGAAGATGGGTAGTTGCTAGCAGTCAGTGAAGATCTCTGAGACGGCGAGAGCGAGCGAGCTTTTAGTAGACTGGGAACCACTGTCCACGGCAAGAAATAACAGAAGAGAAAATGTCTTTCCTTGGGCACTTGGGTGAAAATCAATCCTGACTGCTTTCCCATCCACCGGGAAAATCTGCTGACTGATAATTAGGAGCTGATAGACTTTGGACTCTGTGCAAAGCCAAAGGGAAGAGCGTCTGTTAAGTAAAACATAACGTGCCCCCAAGTAATGCATGTTTGACCGCCATATGCAACAGGGACTTGTCCAAGCAAACACCCTAAAATCAAGCTGTTTCTGTGGCTGGCATGTACTTGCATCTTGTTTGGAATGGCCTGAACTGTGTGAGAGTGGTTAACAGATTGCTCAGAAGCACAGTTAGATCATTTTCTCTACCTAGACTCCCTATTTTCCTTGTAGGTACATCACCTGTCTTATGCAAGGGTCTGTATTCGGAGTATGGGGTTGGTGCACCTCAGGAACCTTCTAAGGAACTGTAGGTAGGCTGAGATTGTGGATAGAATAAAATGACTTTTGCAGGTGACATGCGGATCCTATGATTGCATATGCTTGAACTGAATTGTTTCTTGATCTTCAAACTGATTTCCAGAAGCCTTTATTAACATGGAAATGGGTGCTGGTAAGAAAGAATGGGAAGGCTGCCTTACTGATTCAAAGAGAATTACGTACCCTCAAATAATTTTTCCTGGCCAAAGTTGGAGCCTCCCACAGGTAATCAAGGCCGACAGGCTGTTGTTGCACAACCAACAGGCACGATCCAGATGATCAGCTGAGGAAAATAATGCAACATGCCAAGGGCACTGGATAAGTGAGCAGCTTGAGATCTGCACATTTACGTGATACGGTCTTAGACAATACTTGCTTAGTGAGGTCACACTGAATGAAAGCAAAATGTAAGATGAATGAAAATATACACAGGAGAAGAAGCCTCTGATGCTTCTGAAGTGTTATTCCCCGAAGACGTCAACTCTGTTAAAGCCAATGTTTCTCTCCATTCTTTGTGTTATTCCAGGGAGGCCTTGATTACCGCCTGAGCACATGCTGTGGAAGCCCGGCTTCTTCAGCACCAGAGCTAATCCAGGGCAAAGTGGATACTGGCTCAGAGGTATGTAGACCGGTGTTTGTTTTACCCTCTTTCCCTCCCCTCTGCACGGAGCATTTAAACGCAGTGGAGCTCAGGTAGGCTCTCTTGGTTTCCCTTCTGAATTCTGCTAGGCTGCATTGCTTGGTAGCTCTCAGAAGCTGTCAGTGGCCGCAGACTAGGAAAGTGCAATTGGTCTCAGTTCACACAGCTGGCTGGTTTGTCTCTGGCTGATCCTGAACTGTCTCAAGCGACTGCTTTGGGGCTCTACAAAACAGCAGCTTCAGAGATTTGCACTGTGAGGCGTGTGAACCTTGTTGTGCCTATACATCAGTAGAACAGCAGCAGAGCCTTACAGGTGACTGTGCTGACGGCTCTCGTAGCCAGTAACACACAACTGTGCTAAATCCCTTGTGATGGCTTTGATTTCATTTTTGCCAGTGAAATCCTGGTCAAAGGAACTGCAGCAGTGTGATGAGCTAAGATGAAGATACTGGTTTTAGTAGCGCTCTAAGTTGAGTGGAAGAGCAATTGAATGAGGGTTATGTGCTTTCTCTGGGACTGTAAGGTTTTTTTTGCTGAGGGAAAGAGCCAGCTTTTCATGGGCCGTGTGTGGGCTTTGGCAAGGGCAGACAATGCAATCTGTCAGTAAGCCATTTTGGGTGCTTCAGGTTTGTAAGCTTGTCTTTTTGTTTTTCAGGCGGATATTTGGAGCATGGGTGTCCTGCTGTATGCTCTGCTGTGGGGGTTTTTCCTTTGGATGATGACAATACGATGGCACTCTACAGGAGGATAACATTGGGTATCAGTGGTGCTAGAATACACTGAGAAGGGAAATAGCTGAGCTTGACAAGAGGCCTTGCTGTTCGGATGGCAGAACATGCTGAACTGTGGGTAGAAAGGCCTGTCTGTACACTGAAACTTGGTCCATTTGTGAGCAGGACTTTGCCCATCTCTGCAGGGCAGCAGAAAACTCTGTGTTCATCCTTATGCCAAGAAGCAGAATGCGGCACATGGCAGATGATCCAACTGCTTCAGGTGTTCGTTTCCTTAGAGTTGTGAATAGTTTTGGACTGAGAGTTTGCAAGCAGAATGGAGCTCTTAGAGCTGTCAGAGATCATTTCTGCACTGTTCAGCTCTACCTGCCTAACATACACAGGATCTCAGAGCTGCATTGCTTGAATTGGTGGAACTTGTGTAAGTGAACTGGGATGAGCAAGTTTTAGAACTTAATCAGACTGCAGTAAAAAAGTGGATAATCTCACGGGTATTAAGATACAGGCTTGCTATTTCTGCACTGAATTGGCTTTTATTTTACGTGGCTGTGATCTGAAGGTTGCTTGAAACGCAGGCACCTGGGCACTGTTGTGTCACTGAATTTCACACATAATAGACCCTGAAATGTCCTGGAATCTAAAACTCTGACTTGTTTTAAGCCTGCTGCTTGAATCTAATCAGGGTCATCGTGTCTGTGTGCAGTGTTTCTTTCCCTGTGATGCTCCACATCATTTCATTTTGGGAATACTGAAGGAAATCGACTATGTGCCATAACTGTGGTCAGAACAAAGTATGTCTGGTGTGATCTCATGCATTTTGTAGCTCTTGTGAGCAGTTTGCCTTCCAGCATTGCCCTCAGCCAAGCACATCTTCATTTCACCATTGTATTTATTCAAGTGATTCTTAAGGCTGATTTCTCATGTGTCTGTTTCTACGTTTGGAAAGTAGAGAGACATCAGAATCCTCCAAATAGTTGTTCAAGGTTCATTCTAAATCCTCTTTTATTTTAGTTGTTTTATTTTCATTAAACTGTTTTATTGCAGAGAGGAAGATACGCTGTTCCCAAATGGCTTTCACCTCGCAGTACCCTGCTAGTTCACCAGCTGCTACAGGAAAAAGAGCCGCTTCTATTCAGATGGATCTACAAGATGCTGTTGCAGGAGCTCAAAACACTGGTGGAGTACCTGGAAATTATTCAGTGTTTAAACAAGCTAAATTGTTCCATGCCATGAAGAAAAGGTGAGCGTTGCCTTGTGCTGAAAATTCTCAAATAAAAACATGGTACCAGTTACAGGTAATAGAAATAATTACTATTTTAGTAATTAAACAGTCTTCAAGCAGCTTGCGCTTGGATGTTCTTAATTGTGCTGTAGAACTAAAACCGATCTGTAAACCAAAGATGTCTCATAAAGAAAGCTGAACATACTCAGTATGCATTTGAGCTATATCTAGGCAGTCTCATAAATACAAAATGCTCATGGAACGTTTGCTGTAACCACAGGTTCTGCAACTGCTCTTCCCAGCTCAGGTGTTTGACCTTCCTTTTGGTGATGAAATACTGCTGGTCTCTATTTGTGCTTCTGGGCACCTCGAAGCTCTCAGGAATAGAAGAATTGTCTCCGGTTCTTTTCAATGCTGTAAGTAACAGCTCGAGTGTTTCTGCCCACTAGGTAGACCCAAAGAAGCGGACTGCAGTTAAACAACTGTTAAGTCACCCTTGTCTCGTGCAAGGTCCTTCTGATGCTGTTCACTGGTTCAGTAAGTGCACGCGTGGGGAGATTGTTGCTGCAGATACTGGGAAGTTGTCGTGTATTTGCAGGCAATGGCTGCCGTTGGTCACTGGGTGGCGCTGTGTCTCTGCAGAACTTCTGCTCTAGTAAAACGTCTCATCTGCTGACAGGTTTTGTACTTGAATTCAGAGCTCAGAACCTGTTGCCACAGAGGGACTAGTTGCTGAAGTTGGATGGCTCTTTCTGTTTGCTCCTTGTAATAGGTAGCCATAACACTAACTGTTTAAAAAAGCATCTGAAATCATGGCTAATTACTGACTGCTGCATAGCAGAACACTATCACGGTGAGATTGGGCTGTGAGATGACTTGAAAGCTGCTTCCTCAGTATAGGTCTTCTTCTTGCAGCTGGGACGCCTCCATGAAGACTGTGCAACAGAGCTTTCTGTGCTTCACAACAGGAGAAGAGAGAGTCTATCAGCATTAACATCAGAGGTAATAAACGTTCACAGTTATTCTTTTTTCTCCTTTCATTGTGTTTTCTCAGCCATTCTATGTTATTTATATGGTCTGTTCTACCATGCTAAAATCCTTATGGATCTCTGGAAGTCCAGGCAGACTCAAAACAGAAACTTATGGAGAAACAACAGATGTCACATGCTGGCTTAACTCACATTAGTGAAATGTTTCACTAAGAGGTGGAAAATATCAACACGTGGCTCAGACAGCCAAGCAAGTTCGGGGAATTACAGTTCACAAATACTTAAAGAAATAAATTCATTCCTGTAACTTCTGGAAATAAATGAGGAAAGCTGAACTGAGTGCTTCCGGAGATGCTGTACAAGTGTTAACAATGGCATTCCAGGCTTTCTTTTTTGCATGCAGTACTCCAGATGGGGTTTCAATGAGTGTGGAGGGGCAGCACCACCTCCCTCCACCTGCTGGTCATGCTTCTACGCTTTAAGGCTTATGCTGTAAGGTCCTATATGCTTTAAGGTTTAGATTAGCTCTAAATGTTTGGGTACCTTACTTGTTCTGTTTGGCTTAGCAAGGAAGGTCTTCTCCTGAAGCATCCTCAGTCTTCGTCTGGGCAGCATCCTTAGAAATTACATGGACGTTACGTGAGTGGGTGCTCCAAGGGGGGGAAGAACTCACCTTTCTGATCTGTTTCCTTTTAGGACACAGTCCTGGAGAGGATTTGCTTTACTTGTTTCCTGGAGACCTGGATTCTCAGATGGCTTTGACTGCAGCAACTTCTGATGTTCAAACTCTATTTTTCAGGTTTTGTTCACTTACTGCTGTGCATTTTGTTTGCCTTTCACAAATGGAACTTTGCAAAATAAAGCACGGGTACTCAAATGAAGTGCTGCTGCGCCTCCTGTGCTGGAAGGTTAATGACCTATGTAACTTCTTTGCAAAGTATAAGTGCAGCGTGCATTGCAATATGTATTAACTGCAGCGTGAGAAAAATCAGTCCTGTCTAATTCTCATTTAGGAGATAGGAAAGCCTAATCCAAAAGACAAACAAACCCCAGAACCCGGAGACTTAATATCCAAAAGGTGAACAGGTAGGATTAGGGTCACCCTAGGAAGTAGCAAGTGCTGCAGGTTGGTTTGCTTAGCTCTGAACCACAGAGAGGCACCACAATGTGAAGGGCAAACGGAATGAAAACACATGCACAGGCGCTCCGCATACAAAGCGTTTTGGTTGCCCAGGACTTTGTCAAGGAAGCCCTTCTTGCCCCTTAGCCCCAGGAGTCTGACTGCATCACCCCTGTGATGGACTGAACAGCGACTGCAGTCACACACCTGAGAAAAACCCTGATCTCAGTCCCTCACAAGAGCACTTAGAGCTGCTGTCCTGTGAAAGTCCATCCCTGTCCAACTCTGTCACAGCACTCTGTGTTACTGTGTGTCTGAGCGGCAGCTGGCCCACCTTCCAGCACTGCACAAGATGTCACTGTCCCCCCTTATTCAGTCAGCCTGTTTCCTCTAAGCACACTCGGCTTCTCCTCACACTGCTGGCAGTAAATATTCACCTCAAAATAGGACAAAATAGGTTTTGAACACAGGCAGAAATGGCTCCATGCAGGATTGAACCTGTCAGTTGCGCTGTATCTCTGTGGCCCCTTCATTAATTAATGCCCAGAACGCAAGCGAATGGACACACTTTCCTCCTGTAAACCTGCCTCTGCACCAGTCGGGTCTATAAAAGTCTGCTCTTAGTGCAAGGGCTCCTAGGAACTCAAAGCAGGACCAAGAAGTGGAAGTTACAGACTGATGCTGAGATCCTAATGAGCGCAGTGAATTATTGCTGCCCAACCAAAGCAGCCCTAAGAGCCAATCCTTAGAGTACCGTGCACATGATGAAGGACAACCTGTCTGGCTGTCCTGACGTCCAGAAGGGCCAACAGCAAACAGACGGCCAGACCTTCATCACACACTGCCACGCACTCTCGTGTTTGCACTGTTACTCCCTGCACGTGATTCTTGTCTCCGACTGCTGAACACCTCACAGCCCTTCGTGCCTGTAAATGCGCTCCCACCGCACACAGGTGGGCTCGTGGAACAGAGCCACCTTCCCTGTCGAATCTCATTGCAAACTGCTGCCCAAATACACGGCAGCTAAAAATGGAAGTGAAAATAAAGTGTTCTACAGAGAGTTATTTGGATGTTGAGATTGAAAGGTGCTCACACCAACGCAAATCCACCGACAGCTTAGCAGAGTAAATGCATTTATTCAGCTGCTGCTTTTGTGCTTGTTTGTTTGCAGATGCAAACACATGCGCACGTATGACATGCTATTACACATGTTTACATACGTGTACCTAAACACACCCCTATAGCCAATCGTGGCACGTATATATATGCATACAGGAGTCCCAGAGCAGTTTCTGTAACCCGAAGTTCTGTCCCAAAGCTCGTTTTCTGCAAAACCCCATTCGGCTGTAACACAACAGCAGCAGTTCGCTCAGACGCCTCAACGCTGCAAGTGCGGCACCTGCAGGCACCCTAACGAAGCCAAAGTTCCGCACTAAGCCGGGCGTCTCCTTGCCCTCTTCAGGCGGCGCCTTGAAGCTCAGCCCGCACGAAGCATCAGCAGCGGAGATTTGCCGCACGGAGGAGGCGGCAGCAGGTGGCGGTGCGCCGACTCCCCGAACGAGGCACGGCGGCTGCGGGTGGCTCCGCACAGCGCCGGAGGGTTCACTTGGGGACGCCGAGGAGCAGCGCTCGGGCGCTAAGGCGGCCGGAGGGGAGCCGGGCGGCACGGCCCAGCCTACCTGCTAGAGGGGGGAGCCCGGCGGCACGGCGGCACGGCAGCACACAGCGGCACGGCACCGGGCACAGCACTCCCCCCAACGCAGCCAATGCACGGAGGGGCCGGGCCGGCACCCGCGCGAGGAAAGGGAGACAGAGCGGGACGGACGCAGGTCGGAGAACAGACTTTATTGACAGCATTTACACGTACAGGACGCGACAGCTTCCTTGCAAACAGAAAGCACGGCGGCCATTAGACAGCCGGCACGAGTCCCGTCCAGATCCCGGCGCACAGCTCTTCCGAGCAAGCAGACCTGAAACACGAGGAAAATGGTTCAAATACAGCTGCCTCCAAGTAGCAAATCCTTCAAGCAAGCTCACTGTGGTTAGATTCAGCTGTTTGCGCTGCTCTGAATAAGTGCAACAAAGGACATCCCTGCAGACACACACACCTACGTGCAGAAAGAAGCAGCAGCAGCATCTGACCCCTTTGTTTTCAATGCAGAATTTGTCCTGGTTCCAGCTGAGACAACGTTGACAGCACAAACGTGGTTCTTGCTGAGAGATGTTTGCAGTCCCAGGGCTCAGTCGGGAAGCGCCTATAAAAGTATATTAAAATAATTGGGAATCCCTGGAAAAAGGAAAACGAGTAGATTCCTCTCTCATCCTCTGCTGACACCAGGAATATTTCTGCAGCAAAAGCTGATCAAGATTTTGAGATGGACCGCGTACTGGGCAGCGCTCGTTCCCTTTTGTTTGACTTCACATATTGCTGTGGGTGTCAGTTTAAACAGAACTATTGCAACAAGGCAATCCAAAGTCATAACACTTCACAGGACAACCATCTTGTACCTACACACACAAGCACAGTGATCAGCAGCAGCCCCCACAGCTTCAACTTGGTCTTGAAGGGACATACAAACCTTGTACAACTTCTGCACAAGTAGAAAAATGGGCCACAACTTCCCGAGAACCCAAAATGCTCATAGATAGACGTGCACAGAGAAGGCTGCTCTGTTTCCCTTTTAAGTTTCCTAGACATTCACCAGTCAGAAACCATTCCCTGCAGCAGATCAGTCTCTCAGAACCTGAACACAGCATGCCCCCCTGCTCACCTGGAAGCGACTAATTCCTTGTTTCTCACAGCTCAGAAATGCAAAGACATTCAGAAGCAAACATACCATAACTACAGCATCAGCAGCTACGTTGTCATACTCCACAAATGACGATGTGCTTCTAGAGGGAAAGGAACAAGATGCCCCATCATCCTTATTAGAGGGAGTTGTTTCCTTCAGACTTTGCTTTGTGGTCCCCATCTGTGGGTTTGGGATCTCTCCTCTCCTCCTTTGCATTTCTTCTGCAAGTTCAGAACTGCTTTTTCTGCAAATTAAAGATAAAAATCCCAATGGTTTTCATCTACTCCTGCTCAAAACAAGTACAGTAAGAACGTCATAGAATCGATCCATAAAAGTGATATGTAAATAGTATTACAGGAATCCAGTTCATGCTACAGCAAACACACACCTCAGAAATGCTTGAAGACTCTCAAGGAAAAAAACAAGAAGTGATCCCAGGATTCTGTGTTACTGACTATTCTGGCACATGGGAGTTTATGAAGCGTTAAAGGAACACTGAACAACCTCCACCCTTGAGAACAAGAATATGTGACTCGTCTCTGAACTAGAGCCTGTAACTACCAGATGCTCAGAACGGTTTCTGAGAGGAACAGAGACACAGACCTGCAGGAAGAACTCAGAAGAGCACACGTCACGTCATCAGTGGGGAAACACAATATAACATCATATAATATAAACATAATGTAACATCAGAAGGCACAGCAATGAAGTAAGGATAGAGGAGGTACAAACTGTATCAAAGCAAGGATTCTTTATTTCAATTCATCGTTTCCCAGCTGCTGCAGATATACCAGATACAAATAACAGTCAGAAACAGTGTGCACAAGTACAACAGAGAGAAGAAACTAAAGCATTTAAATACTGTAGAATGGTATATTAAAACAAGAAAACATAATTCAGATAGCTGGATGGACAGATAAGAGCAATATCCTCTGAGCTGTCAGGCTAGAAAGTCCCACGGGGAAAAGACAAAATTAGTACTTGTAGAAACATGGCGAGTACTGCATCAAACCCAAATCTTATTGGCAGGAGGCCGAAAATCGTAACAAATGGATGGGTGCATATCTAAGCATTAGACTGAGCTAGGAAAAACAATGACCCCAAGTCTGTCTTACAGCCTCACGGATGTCTGTATCAGAAGAGGCATCTGTCAGTGCCTAAACAGATCGTACATCAGTAGCATCATCCCTTGGTCAATCTGCCTATTTAATGTCTAAAACACTCCAAATTTCAAAGGAGACAGTTTAATCCTTTTCAATTTCTGAGGACAGACCTATAATTCTTACAGGTCACAGAGGAGGGCAGTGCTGCTCTAGTAGTACTAACTGGAAAGAGGATATCAATGACTCAATGTGGAAAAAACATCTAACAGAACAGGCTGACAGAAACATTCTGTCAGTACCTGAGTAATGGAGCTTTAGAAGATTCTGTTTGGCTTTCTGTGCATTCCAACTGTGCTGCTTCATGTTTATCTCCCACTTTTCCTTGTTCACCTATTTCTGTTTTCCTGCTGGAGGTTAACCTGCACATCACCTCCTCTTGACTGGACGCTACATTGTGAAACGATGCTTTCCCTGAATTCTCTCAAGTTTCACACTGGCTTCTCTCATCTCCTGCTGTAATAGGCTCAGGCAGCAGGGCAGCAGTAAGAACATTTCTATTTGTTGAAGCCCCTTTCATTTGGAAAGGATTACCTGTAAAAGAGTTGAGAGTCATTAAAGAACTTCAGCGATTCCCTTTCATTGATAGCACTGTAGTCAAAAAATGAGCATAATATTAAAATGGCTTAAAAGATGAGGGCTTTTTTTTTTTTTTTCTCTTCAGTTTTTTGTCATTTTGTTTTTCAAAACCACCGCTAAGACTAAAGAATTCACAATCTACTTTTAAAGTCTGTAAAATCTCACAGACATTGTATGGAAAGAGCTGGAGAAATTTAGTTGTACAGCCGCACCCCCAATCTTTACAGCACACAACAGAGCTTAGTGAAGTCATCCAGCTGCTTACAATTCCACCATCTCTCTTTCAAGTTCACTTCGGAACCAAGAAGTACATCTCCAAACCCTCCAAAGGCTCAGCTGATTGAAAACTGTACTGTCGAGATTCTGCTTTCCTTCTGTTGATTTCTTCAGAGACTGATTAAACAGCGCATGTACTTTTTAAAAGACCAACACAGAATAAAAGGTGAACTGTGTTACAGCACAAGTTAGTTGCAGACAGGACCACTCGGGATAACGACAAGCATTAAACTGTGCTGTACCATGCATTTAGGTTAGTTTCAATTTGCATTTACAAGTTTAAATTTACCTACCAGAAGTTCTTGTACAAGGGCAAAGCCCTCTGCACTGCTGGAGCATCACACCTGCTCTTTTTACCTGAGAACTTACATAGAGATAGCAGGACTCTTTAAAGAATTGCAACACTTACTGTACTTCAGAATATTTTCCTTTGATGTTTCCCCCCTTCTTCCCAAGCTGAACAGATTTCATTCCAACCGTAATGTTGAAGTAATTCAGTTACCTTGCATTGAGGAATACTCCTACTCTAATGTACATTTAAAGTCAAAAACAAAGTATTTACCTCTCCACTTCATTCAAGCTGGTTCCACCAGATGTCACTGGGCTGATAAGTATCGGTGCTGGTAGTAATGGTTCTGAGGTCTGTTCCTGCAAAGCAGATGTATCGAACCCTCCTGAGTCAGCAAGGATTTCCACCAATGTTAAAAGGAATGTCTGTTCTTCTTCCTCCGGACATCTGCGATCATCATTCACTACCATCATTTTCCAGGGAAATAAAAACGTAACAGAAATCTGTTATTCAAGTTCCCCACATCGAGCAATGAGCATGCAGATCTCCATGAAAGAAGGCACTGGGAATATCCTTCACACAACATCCTTGCTTTCTTCTGAGACAAGATACATATCACTCTGGAGCTCTTGCACTGCAGTAGAACCCTTATTATCCCCCAGAAGAAACAATATTAAGAATGCCTAGCAGGGATGAAGCTTTTCAGTCAGGTGTAAGACGTGCTGTTTAATCGAATCTGTGTAGCCGTGGTTGCCAGATGCCCCTCTGTCTCTATATATTGCTGTGAGGTATTCAGAGTTACTTCTTTAAGTGACAGAATTCTGCTGTTGCTTTATTTCTGTGCGTTTTCTTTGTGGTGGTGTTGTTCTGTTGTTTATTTTAAAATTAATGCGCCCTGCATTACTTTTAAATGATTTGCAGCTGAAAAGTGTGTTTTCTTCAATTATCACCTCCCATTCTCCTCTTCCTCTTGCTCTACACTTGCACAGTCCAGCCCAGCCGCTCACATTCACTGCTGCTGGCATTCACTTCAACATTTCAGGAGCCACTACAGCTCACTAAGCTGCTGGAAAAATACACGGGCTTTCTCCCTCTACCACCTTCAGGTTTTGAGGGGTATGTGAGTCAGTGCCACAAAGAGCTCTAACAAATGCTGAACACGGCAGAGGTAATAAGCAGGCGTTCACTGCTGAGAGAAAAGAGCAAGAACTTCCCTTCTATTGATATCTAAGCTCAAGGAGTCATCTGAAAGGTTTCCAAGTCTAGTTTGCAATAATGAAATTTAAATAAGAAGCAAGAGTGGGGAATGACACTAAGCTATCAGTCCTTTTGTTTGTTCATTAAGTAGATTATTTAATCATAACAACACATTTTCTTTTTTTTCTTTTAATTAATCTTTGCATCACTGTAAGATACACAACTTTTTTGCTCACTTAAAATATATAGTGTGCATTATACCTGAAGTCTCTTCTCTGCTGCTTATGTGTTGCTGCTGACAATCCTTAGCATTTGTTTCATTATGGAAATATCTGAAATAAAGCAACACGGTAAGCTTGACAAAGAACTCCACAAAAGAAAGAAAGCATGTCAGACTCCAAAGAGACATAAAACCTAAAATTGTGTTTTCTCAGCTTTTCCTTCAAGGCATTCCAGGTTGAAGGATACCAGACCAACCAGAGTAATATGTAATTCATATGCAGCTCACTGTCTGCATGGATGATCTCTTGAAATAAATTGATATTTCCCAGTGCACAACTCTGTCACTGATGACTCACATAACAAATTGCTCTAGGAATGTAAGTTCCACCAACCATTACAAAACAACCAAGTGTCAAAGAGAAGCACCCAGCTCTGCAACACACCCATCCTTCTATGGTAGAAGTTCTTTGCTAAGAGAAGGAATCCTCCATTGCAAGCTGCCTCCTCCTACTGTTTCTGCCACTCCAGTATGAGCACAGTCTTTTCTGCACCCTGTTCTAAAATGACACATCTACAGGTTGCACTGAGAAAACAAGTCACTGCAATTCAGCCATTCCACAGCAACTGCAAGTATGCTGGTATCAAGCAGTGCTGGAGGTCTCAAGGGAGAGTGAATGAACCCCCCTCAGGAAAAAATCAGGTAATTCTTTATGCTAGAATGGTATCAACCACTGCAAAACTAAAGATGCAAAATATATCCATGGCCCAATAGGTATATGGGCCCTTTCACCCCCTGAAGGAACCACAGTCTGGAGGACATATGGTGGAGAAGGCTTACGCTGAAGAGTTGTGAAGGATTGTATCCCGTGGGAAAGATCCCATACTAGACCAGTGGAAAACCACGAGGAGGAACGTGTGGTGGAGGTACAGTATGATGGGCTGACTGCAGCTCCTGCTTCTTCTGTTCATGAGCAGCATGGGGAAAGGGGAGTCAGGAGTGAAGGTGTCAAGCTGAATGTGGGAAAGGTCAGGATGGGGAAGTGTGGTGGGGACGAGGTGTTTTAGTCTTCCCTGCTTCTCACCACTCAACTCTACTTTTAGTTAGCAATAAAATAAACTTTCTGTCTTGTAAAACGATCTCTCTGTCTACATCTCAATCCATGAGCTTTTCCATCTTACTTTATCCCACTGCATCTCATAACCAACCAAGCCACCAAGAATGGAAAGGGAGAAAGTGTTTAAATGCAGATATCCATAACCCGTAGCACTGAACTATATCCCTGTTTAAACTTCTGTTTCCTAACTAACTGGTCATACAAAACTAAGCATTTCCATCCTCCAAAATTATCGTACCGAAATAAACCAAAGCAAGACAGTAGATTTCACCTCCCTCAACCAAAACCGTAGCCCAGGCAATATCAAGTGCTCCTTACAAAGACTGAGAATGTAATTAAACTCCTAAGTGAAAGCAGTTCTGAAAAGCAATAGTTCTGTAAGGGTTGGACACATATCTCCTATGGAAACAGTACTTTCTTCTGGTCAGAGCTGAGTTAGGGACCTTACATACAGAGGACAAAGCTTAGACTCTGGCCACTTTATTATCACTTCACAACACGTCAAGTAAGCTGTAAGCTGGGGGTTGGAACTAGATAATGTTTAAGATTCTTTCCAGCCAAGCCATTCTATGATTCTACGGTTTGTAAAGTTTTCTCTTCTCCCAGTACAGATAGCTACAGAATAGGACTCAGAAAATGCACATTCCAACTCAAAGAAACAAAACTTTGCAATGCTTGGTCCATCTACTTGATAGAGAACAGAAGAATGTAGATAGTTTAAGCCTGTTCAAAAAAACATGAAAGAATCCAGCACCTCATGAGCATTTTTTTTTCTAAAATACATGAATTTTGAAATTCTCTCCAAGAGTAACCACAAATTGGTAGCATGTTAATGGAGAAGACACAAACAAGAGAATTGCATATCTACCTTTGTCCGCTTCTGGATTTTCATGCTCAGTTGCTTCCTTAAGCAAAAAGAAAAACATATCAGGTATTTACATAAAAATCAGTCTGCAATTTTAATGTAATGCATCCTGGTGAATTCTCAGCCCAGAGGTCGCCCTGGCTTTAAAATACATAGTAGGAGCTGACAAAATGTTACAGTTTTCCATATCTATAGTGTCACAAGCAGGCCTGGAAACCAGTCAGAGGCCAGAGCTTTGTATCTGCTATAAAATAAGAGAGAGAAAAGGAAGGAGACATGGTGAGGACACAGTGGGAATCTGTCTCCTTCATCAACTGGCTCCCAAAGGGGAAAGAACGTAATTATCAATAGTTCCTGAGAGATGGTTCCCAAAGTAGATGGCAATGCTGAATAAGATGTCAAAAACAAAGAGGCATTCTTACAGCTGGTAAGGAGTTTCCTTTTTCCTCCTCCTGTATGACTGGCTGGACAGACACACAAGAAAGACCTTCTACATTAGTAGCCACCGGCACATCAGGGATATTCAGAGATATATCCAGCTGTAAAAATTGGTTTGAAAGCATTTCAGTTCATCAGCCCTCGTAGAAAATCTGACAAATACTTTATTTTTTCCTAATAAACTACATGCTTAGCAGACATTGAACATCTCATGGAATCCCTCCACAAATCAAGTACTAAACAATACTGCAGGTTAAAGAGGGAAGCAACTGGAGGAAGAACTGGCAGTGCTGCTTGTAACCAACTAGAAGAATCAGAAAATCTACATTATCCAGCTGAGACCTTTTGAGCTGGTTATTTAACTCAAACGGATTTTGTTGATTTTATCATTTTTTCTGCTTTAAATTCTCTCACTGTCATTCAGAGCAAGAAACTGTATGATTAGTTTATGTAAATAAGAAGGATTTCAACAGGAGAAAAGAGGAAGAGAACTACTAGTAGTAAACCAAAAGGAGAGCTGGGAGCAATTTCCACTCCAGTGTTTGTTCAATTGAGATGATACTCAGTCTTGTTACATTCTTAGAGTTCTAATTCTAGTCTAAAACCACAATTAAACACTAGGCCTTTACTCCAGGCTTAACTATAAAAGCAGTTCATGGGAGAGGCCAAAAACAGCTTTTGAAAAAATAATTGCCAAAATGTAAGGACCACAGGCTTTGGATCTGCCCGCACCAGACAGAGCAGGATCTTCCTTGAAATACCTCCAGCCTGTGGAAGGGTTACATTGGAGCACAGGGAAGGAGTGGATTCCACTGCTGTGTCAAACTCTACAGCCTAAACTAAAGAGATACAGGGCTGTATCTTGTAACAGACACATGTTTAAACTTAACCCATTACTTAAGTTTTATGTTACAGGAAGTATATCACAAGAACAAAGGAGGACAAACCTGCGGAGAAACCAGAAACTGTACTGGTAATCTCTCTCATTCCCTGACATTCAAATGTAGAACTGAAATGCTCCATTTGCTCCACCCTAGGCCTCAAAACATGCAGTAAGCACATCAGACTGTGCCTAAATCCAGTCCCAGATTAATTACCTGGTGAGCACCCTGCAGACCTGCTGATAGTTCATAACAGTGTTTGGATCCCAGGCTGATGTACATTCATCTGAAATCAAGTACATGTGTCAAGTAAACATCCTTGCTACTGTCAGCACTATTCTTAACAAACTAAACAAGTACTAGCAATTGCAATTGGAATAAAAGCTTCTGTTTGAAGAAACAAAACAAACATGGACACAGAACGCAGCTACATTATACCTCTTGCATCGTCTCCTCTATCTGAACAGGAATAGGTTTAGGAGATCTAAGACCTACTGGAACAAACACTGGTGCTTTGTTTACTTCCTCTTCAGCAAAACATTCATCTTCATCAACAGGCTCAAAGTCATCTGCTTCCTCCTCATCTTCTTGAGAAGCCCGGAGGGTCACCAGGCTGCTTGTTTTTGAACTTCTCTGCTCCTTCACCGGTTTCTTTCTGTGGGCAGTTTTCATGCTTTTGCCTCTAGCAACACTTGATTTCACTTCTTGTCTTCGATTCCCCTTCTCACAGTAACTGGCCTCACATTCAGAAGCAGAAGATGGATCAGTTCTCAGCTCCAATCCATGTTTTGGTAGTGCTGTCTGTTTTGATGACCTCCTAGGTTGTCTCCTAGAACACAAAGCAAGAGCACATAACATGAGTATACTAAAAATATCAATCAAGTCTAATACAATCCAAAACATTAAAAGAGACACCACAAGTAAAAACCAACTCAATGAACAGAAAAGAAGAAAAGGAGCACTGTGATCAAGAATACAGTCCTGTTACTTCCTGCAACACGCTGGCAAAAATGCATTCGGGTATTACTCCATCCGGAAACCAAATCTTCACATGTGCACAAAAGTACTGATCTTAAGCATGGAGTAAGCAGTTTCAGAGAGCTGAGAAGCTGCAGTATGAAATCTGCAATGTATGGAATTATTAGAAACAAACAAATTCACTTTCACTTTGAGATAGGTGAAGCTTGCAAACTTTGTAAATCATGGGAACTTCTCTAGTTTCTCCTTTGCTAAAAGCACAGTACAGAACCCAAACTATGAGATTTTAGTTCATCTTACTAATGCCTAGAAACCAGAACTGTTAGATGATCATTAATTATCAGCTCCCGTTTCTTAGAACACAATCCCTTTGAATTAGCTACCGCTTCCATCCCCAAAGCGATGGTCGCAATTGCTCTAAGCAAGAAAAATTATTCCAAATTTCACCCTTAGAAGAGCTTGCATTGTCAACTGATAGAGAGATGAAACCAAGTACAGAGGACACTTCCAGCACAGTTTGTTTGGATAACTCTCATAATCCCATTGTCCCCAGCATGGGTATTTTTAAAGGACACTTCCAGCACAGTTTGTTTGGATAACTCTCATAATCCCACTGTCCCCAGCATGGGTATCTTTAAAGCTCTCCTTTTAAAGTCTGGAACTGTTACTCAGACCACAGTGGACTCCGGGGTAGGCTGGTGAGAGTGCTGGCTGTTCATTTTATGAAGCTGCAAACAGAGTAAAGGGTGCAGGGATTTCTGCACGCCTCTGGTATGGTTCAGGTGTGTCATGGTTTTGTGCTGTTGCTGTCAATATTCTACATCATGACATCATGTGCAGTATGAATCATTAACTGAGGGTACAAATAGTGGCAAACTGTTTTGGTGGTAAAAGAAAGTGTAGTTGTTAATGGCATACAGAAGTACAACAGAGGGTATGCGGAAGTGTGGAAGGCTCATGCTCCAGTTCTGTGGAATGGCAGCATCCTGAGTACTCAGCTCTTGGAGGAGAACTACATATCCCAGGGGACGACGCGGCCAGAGACGAATCACCGGAGGAGGACACGTATATAATCTCGCTCCCAGGCTGGAAGGTCCTTCTTTTCGCTCTATCTATCACTTTTGGAGCGCTCCATCCCTGCCGTCTCCCTCTATCAGCAACGTTCCAGCCTGTCGCCTAGAGATTACAGTAGGCCCCCTGGTTCTCGGGGACTCTTTTTCTCTCCCTCTTCCTTGATGGCCCGAGGTCTCATGGGCCCATCGAGCTAGAAATAGTTCGCCCTTATTCTGCCAGTCCAAGTCAATTTGAGCCACCTCAATTCTGGCAGCTTGATCTTCTTGGTGGCATCTGACGTGGAAGAGCGTATGAAGCAGAAATGAGTTGCTGAATTCCTCCACACAGAAAAAACAGCACCCAACGACATTCATCAATAGTTGCTGAACTCTTGTGGAGCACAAAGAGTAGATGTGAGCACGGTGAGGTGGTGGATGCCGTGTTTCTGCAGTGGTGACAGATGTCACCTCTGCTGGTGCAGATTTATATGAGGGTGGTACGCAGGCCCTCGCTCGTCACCAATGAGAATGCATTGCTAATGGTGGTTACCATGCTGAAAAATGGCGCGTGGTAATGGAGCATTATGCTCTACCAAGTGATCCATCTGTTGTAGTTTGCACAGGAATAAACAGGAGGCATTACTTTCAGAGCGACCTATGCAGTACGCACAATGATGGGAAATGAAAACATTTCATTAAACGACAATTGCCACAATTTTCAAGCGTGGGTGCTGAATGAAACCCCTGAGCAATTCTTAAAGGGCGGAGGAAGAAATTAAGCACGTCTGGTCAGCTCCAAGCGTTCTGGGCTTGACACAGACATCAGTGCCGACACAGACTGTTACAGTGCCTGTATCAGACATGCTTACAGCACAGCGCTGCAGCAGCAGACTGTGTTATCCACCACACGGTTTGCCAGCACGAGACAAGCCACCAGCTGCAGGCTGGGCCTAACAGATGCCTCACGCCCTTAGCAAGGCACAGCAGGCGGGGCTGAGTCAGAGTCAGCAGCGCAGTCGGCACCCCCCCACCCAAGTCCCGTCCTGCACAGCTCGGCTACGACGAGCAACGCGGTACCGGCACAAAGGTGAGGCAGGAGGGCCCGCTCTGCTGCGTGCCCCTCGGGGTGACTCGGGTATCCGGGCCGTGCCTGGACCGCCTCTATGGGCAGGAAGGGCTGCTGTGTGCGGGCGGCTCCCTTACCGCCCAGGCAGCCCGCCGGGAGACCCTCACGGCCCAGCCCGCGCTGCGCCCCTCCCCCAGGGGGCCGGTCTTACGCACCGCCGCCGTTACAGGCCCGACGAGCCCCGCTCCAGGCTCCTCCTTCAGCGCCGGGACAGCAAGGCGGGCGGCGGGGCCGGGACAGACGGCGGCAGCCCACGGGAGGCCCACCGGGCCGAGTTCCGACCGGGCCGAGTTCCGACCGCGGGCCCAGCGCGCACCGAACCCGCCGCGTCGCCCGGAAGTGACGCACTCGTGGCGACGAGCGGAAGTGACGCACTCTCGGAGCGCCCGCCGGAAGCGGCGGCATCGCGGCGTGGCGCTAGCCAATGGGCGGCTTGTGGCAGCGCTGAGCTTCGTGTCACTGAAGGACGTGCAGGAAAACGTGCGCTTTCAAACCATGCGCTCTTCAAGTCATGGTTCTTTGTCTGTCAGGTTTCAGAAGCTGAAAGGCTTTCATACGTGGGGAATAACTTCAGCAGCGGAGCCATGAAATGCAGCTCCCTGTGCAGGTATGGGGAGCTGGCCACACTGTGCGAGACACAAGAAGGTGAAAGCAGAGGAACTGCGCAAATGAAATGGCCTTGTAGCCTTCTGTCAAGGTGACTGGTGAGTTCCCATTGAGGCCGTGGTGCGAATGAGGAGGATTTAGGCAGTTGATGTCATCTGGCAGCCGCACCATTTTGCACGCTGCTTCCTCGGGAGCTGTGATCTTACACATAAGTGGAGTTTAGATCTGCTGGAGAAGAGTGAGAAGGTGTCTGCACGTGGCTGAAACCTGGGGACAACAGCATTATTCCTTCTTAGCTGTCCAGATCAGTATCCAGGAAACCAGGGGGTCGTTGGTCAGCATTTAACTTCTGGGCCACAGTCCGGAGGTGCTGTATGAATTAATAACTTGTCTGTGCCTCGTGCTGTAATGGGAAGCCTTGGTGAAATCACCAGTTTTCACATGTGCTGGTTTTAGAAGGTGACCTTTGTAGCCTCGAGGCAGCTCCCATGAATTCCTAAGAACTATTTTGCATGGGGGATCGTTCCCATCCTCTGGTAGAAGAACCTCTTGTATAAGTGGAAACCAAGTGTAAAATCATCTTACTTTGTCATAGCTAACCTACAGAGCTCTGAAGTACATTTGGTGTGTGTGTCAGGCTCCTGTTAGTGAGTGCTGTGCCCCGTGAACGCGCTACATTTGTCCTGCAGCGTTTGCTCGTGGTTTATGTCTACTCTGACCACGGGGGTTACTTAAAGTAGAAGTGGGGTGACACAACGTAGAGTAAACAGAATTGCAGAAACTGTTAAGACGAGGTGCTTCCAGCCATTTAATGTCCTTGTGCTGGTTCTTTTGACGGGGTCATGATATTATTAAATTTTTCTCTCCAAATACAAACTGGATGATGCTTAAAGGTCCAACTCTAAGGATTCTATGAGTCTGATCTATGATTCTGTGGTGAGGAGCAGCACAAACTATTTGGGTTTGCTCCTCTGAAGTGTGAAATGAAAAATAACTTGCTACAAATTAACCTGTTCTATAGATTTCAAGTTAATTTTTCTCAGCTCTGAGACTGTCAATGGTTATCATTTGCACTTGTTCTCCCCAGGTATTTTCTTGGTGTTTAAACAAGGATTCTGGGCAAATGGAAGTCTATAATGCTGAAATATTCAACATGCAACCTTTACTGTCAGGTAGGACAGTTCTGTATTTAACCCTGGTGCCGAGGTCACAATGTCTTGGAAATATGTATGCATTCAAAACTGACTAATTGGCTACTGACAGCATTGCCCTGTTTCCTCCTACTCTTATTTCTGCTGTGCTGCCTTAGAATGAGGGAAGGAGGATACATCACTCTGTCCACGCCTGGGGAGCAGTATGGAATGAAAAAAGGGAGAATGAAGCAGAATCACAGCTGATAGTCAGGGGAAGAGTTAAGCAGAGAGCTCGGGTGTGGGAGGGTGGAAATACCAGAGTTAGAAATAAAGTTGTCACTGCTTAGGATAATTGCAGCCCTTCTCCTGCTGAGGGAAGCTTGGAAATAATCAAGTTAGTAGACTGAATCGTTCACTGAAAAAGAAAACAGCTTTTCCCCAGCAGAACTGCTTTTTATTACTGAATCTAGTGGAAATAATCCTGAGAATATGATCTTTAAGGAACTGTTTTCTTTTTTAGGCAACAGGAGCTTAGTATTGCTGCAACCTGTGCATTATGCTTTTAGATTTTGTAGCAAAAATTGTCCCTCTTTATTTTAGGTACATAATCTTTCACATTCAACGTATTCTATTAACAAAATCCTGTAGAGAAGACCCTGAAGTGGTGTACCTAGCCCTTCTGTAATTGATTAGAGGGGTACCCAGTACATGCACTTTCCTGCCTGCTGCAAGCCAAGCATACTAATTTTTATTCTTTTGTAGATAATTTAATTCCTGATGACACAAGGGATTATCAGAATAAATCCTACAGGGAAAAGGTAAGGTTGAAACCTGATATCATAATGTGCTGTAGTTATCCAGCAGACAGTGGTAAATACTTGTCTGAAACTGAGATGTTTGATTTGTTGCAGGACAAACTTGTGCAGGGTCAGCATTCTTTCTATGCACTGATGGTTTTTGAGACAGCATGTTGTTAGTGTCTAGCTTAGCAGTATGTTCCTAAATACTTTAGACTTGTCTACAGTCCCAGGTAAAACATGCCCTTTTGCATTTCTTTGTCATATGCTTTGTTTGTACCCAGCGTTATGTTTGGAATTACTTTAAAAACGTACCTGTAGAACAAGCAGTGGTTATCTGGGTATTCTTCCTGCATGCAAAGTGTCTTGAGTTCAGTGTGTTGTCGTTGCTTCTGTGTTATACACAGGTGGATTTGTGCATTGAGGCATTTGGTACCAGCAAGCAGAAGCGAGCTCTGAACTCTCGGCGAATGAATGCAGTGGGCAATGATATTCTCAATACAGCTGTGACAAAAGCAGCAGCAGATGTTATAGATGCAAAGGGGGTAACAGGTAAGAATGTTGTCTGAGATGTTGAGGAAGGCAATCAAAATTACCATTTTCCTGTTTTTTCCTTGCCAAACATGGTGGGAAGAAGAAGGGTGTTTTCCTTGAGTAAGAAGGGAGGAGGTTGGTTTAACTGCTGAGATGGGCACGTGTTGAGGACCTTGCCAAACTTGTTATTGGAAAAGGAACTGCTTTATTATTTCGCTAGGAAAAACTGTGTTATCACCGTCCATCTCTGCCCATTTTTGGTGGTGTTCTAGAAGTCCACTCTTTGTGGCTTTGTCTGCACGGTCCAAATACTCTCTTCTTTCCTTCTTCCCTCCAAAGCTTTGATCCAGGATGTGGCCCAAGACGATGAACAGAACATGTCCATTTTCCTACCACCATGTCATGAGGATGCTGACAAACCAGAACATGTTTACAAGTTTGACGACAGTATCTTTTTCAGTGACCGTGTGGTTTCTGGTGCCTGTAAACTTTCCTGTTGGCAGTCTGGCATGTGGAGAAAGTGCTGCTGGGCATGTGACAGCAGGGTTGAGCCTTCTCCCCTCACAAACCAAAAGCTGATAGCAGGAAGTTAGTATGTTGAGGCTTTGGGGTTCCCAGTTCTGTATTCTTCCTCCCTACAAAGACAGGGGTACTATGCCTGCCTGTTGGGAGCTGTTCAGCTAAGAATAGCAGTGATGTCAGGAGTATATGAGAAATTATTTGTGTTTGAGCCACTGTACCTCAGAGACGTTTGGTTTGGTTACAACAAGTTCTGTTGTTACTTTCTGCTAATTTATAATTTTTTCCCCACTTCCCTATCTCACACCTCCCATAGCAAGAGCTGACAGACCATATCTCACTGTGAGCTATTCAGAACCAGAAAGAACCATGTTCTTTTCTTTAAAGTCCATCCAGTTCTGTCTCCAGCAGAGTATGAAGCATTGCAGGGTCCAGCAGCAGCCTTTATTAACATCACTCCAGAGGAAATTGCCAAGAAAAC
Organism: Excalfactoria chinensis; assembly: GCF_039878825.1. Lineage (NCBI taxonomy): Eukaryota > Metazoa > Chordata > Aves > Galliformes > Phasianidae > Excalfactoria > Excalfactoria chinensis. The sequence continues at coordinate 69,395,468 of NC_092857.1, read as the reverse complement.
AGAAGAGAAAAGGTAATACTTCCACAGGCAGCCTTTTAATAGCTAAGGCTGGCATTATGAAATCGTGGTTCTTCTTACAGGCAGGATGGCAGCTGTAACCAGCTAGTCCTAATCGTGTGCCCCTGGTGGCGCATTGGTATAAAGTGCTGCTTGTGGCACCGAAGGGCCCGGGTTCGAATCCCCCTTGTGGCGCAGGGGGTAGAAGTGCCGCTTCGCTACACAAGGGGCTCGAAACCCGGGAGTTGGACTCGATGATCTCTAGGGTCCCTTCCAACTCGCAGGATACTATGATACTATGATACTATGATACGTTATGATATTCTCTGGTCTTCATGTTCCCTCTTTCCTCTTCAGCCATTGCTCCTTTGTCTTAGAAGAGCTGAAATTCCTGCCTGCTGATAAGAAGAGCAGGGACCGCAAAGCTCGATGCCTCTGGTTCCTGGACATCCTTATTAAGTTCAGCTTCCTGAAAATAATCAAGAAGAAGCGTAAGACAATTTTCAACTCTTACCCTTTTCAGCTGCCTGCTGGGACTTGGTTTGTAGTTACCATAATAGCAAACAATGAAGCTTCCCAGAGTTACCTGTTTGATAAATGGCTACATGCAGCAGTTACAGTTCAGCTTGTTTCATGATGAGGTTCAGCATTTCCATGCCATTGTGGAGTTTTAGATCTTCACCTACTGGGATATACGTGTGTCATTCTCTTCAGTCCTTTTCTAACTGTCATACATCAGGGTCCTGCAGTGAGATCCTATTTGTAGGAGATAAAATAGTTTACATCTGAGTTTGAGATTCCTTTTTTGCTTACAGACAGTTCATGGTTTCTGTACCTGAAAACATTTTATATCGTCAAGCTTTACTCCTAAGCCAGGAGGCAGGAAACTATCAGTGCTCTTCCTCATCTAGCCTCCATTTTTTAGCTGCAAGAGGCATGCAGTACACAATGCAATCTTTAGGTGTTTTTGTGCTGTCTTTGTGTCAGACTTTTCTTAGTATCTCAGTGTGTGGATGACAGTCTTCAGAATGTTTCTTATAAAGTGGCAGGAACTGCTTTTCTCAAAAGCAGTGCACAAATGTTTGGATTGAAGTTTTCAGGACTTGCTGTATTTCACAGACCTTGTGTTTCTGTTTCTTACAAAAATTCCAACGTTAGCCTTTTCAGTGACTGGTAAGATGGGTGAGGAAGGTAAATCTGTCTGTAAATATCTTTTTGCATTGGTGGAGACGCTGGGGTCATCCAACAAGAGTTAGTCTAGGAGGCTTGAAATGGATGTGAAAATAGCCAGTCTTGGTGCTCACTGTGAAACCCCTTTTTATTCTAGATCCAATGGGTCCTGAATGCCCCCACATCATTAGCAGGAAGCTTATGAAGAACTTCACTTCACTGACCTACAACAATGGCGGGTAAGGAACTGTGATTGCTTTGATGTTATTGATGTTCAGAGGATGTAGAAAACAGCTTGAAGGGCCACAGAGTCATTATCAAATAGCACTGCACCAAAACGGGAACAGCAGAAGCTTCTCTTGAGTAGCAGGCCAGGCCAGGTAAAATATTCTGTTATGGCTGATGTTCATCCATGAATAATGGAAGTCAGAAACATAACTGGGAGAGGCAGAGTCATGTGTGCTTAAACAAGCCTGTACCTGTGAATTTAGCCAGGCTCACCAGGCTGACTTGATCAGCAAGAGGGAGAAGATTTGTAATTGCTGCTACAGTGCCTTTTCTCAAGAATCCAACAGCCTCTGCGTAGCATAACTGCCATTGCTCAGCCATCATATATCTGCTGTTTGCTGTGAACTGGAGGTTAACAGAGAGGTTGAATCCGTGTGGGCCATCAAGGGTGCATTTGTTTATAAAGACTCAGACCAGAGGTGAACAGTAAAAATAAATGCTTTCAGACCTGCTCTGTGTGTTGTGTATGGCTGCAGTGAGTACCTTCAGATCAGCTTCACCTCGCTGTCATCTTGCCAGTGTGCCACAGAGACAGAAGTATTTGTAGACAGTGATTCAGTCAAGTCTATAAACCTGTAAACATCTCCAGAGACCTGCACTTTTGAACAGAAACATAGGCAGTTGTTGAGGAAGACCTTGAGGCCTCTGTGATCAGGGACCTGTGTTTTTAAAGCTCTTTTTTCATGTCTCGGAAATGCTTGTCATAGCTAACTGGGGCTCCAGTTCTGTCTGCACCTGGTGGGTGGTTGTGTTTTGGGTTTGCTAACTCTCTGCTTTTCATCTGTTCTCACACTTGCTGTTCAGTGTTCAGAATTTAATCTCTGCGTCGCTGAAGACTAAAATTGCAGCATATGTCATTGCACTGGCTCTGCACATTAAAAACTTCCAAGTTGACCTCACTGTCCTGCAGAATGACTTGAAGCTCCACGAAAGTAGGTGAGTCATGTTTGCTTATGCCTGTTAAGATGCCTGTGGTCCTCGTGCAAGCAGTCCCTGGGGAAGAGGGCTCTGGAGCCTCTTCTGTGCCCAAATAATACAGTGATACCCGCTGTGAGTTCCCTATGTTGCAGTTAGACTCTGAGTGTGTTGAAGTTTTATATTCAAGCCCTGCTACGTCTAATGGGGTAGTTCTATGTGTCAAAGCTTTGAAAGAGTGCTTTTCACAAACCTGCTCAGGTGCACTGTGAGGCTTTTTGTCCATCTGAAAGTGGAAAAACTTGAGTCAGGCAGCATCAAAATGGCAGAAAACCTATCCAGGTGCTACCCAGTGCTGTATCTTGCCTGCTAAGTCATGTTGCTCCTCACTGAATCCCTTCTTTCAGCAGAGATCTGGTGTCAGCTAGGTACCAGTCTGGATGCAAGTACAGATTTGTATCTGACTGTAACTGGAAAACTAGAAACAGATATGTTGGGGCTTCTCCTGGAAGGATTTAATATCAAGATTCTGGGATAACTGGAAGTTATCGGGGCTGTTACCAGCCCTTGGTTTTGTGAGCTCTGTAGTCAGATTTGATGTAAAGATTTCTGGGCTTTGCCTCCAGTTCTGCTCTTTGTTGACTAATAGTGGCATTAACAGTATAATCTAATGTTGGTTTCCCACCTTTTTAAAATTTTATTGCTTTGGAAGTAAGCTTTTCAATAAAAGACATGCTCTTTTTCTGCAACAAACACCAAAGTTTTTGCTTTTAAGTGCTCTACTGGAGCTGGGAGCATAGATTGTAGCGTGGTGATAAGAAAAAAGTGGGAGAAGCAGCAACATGTTGGAAAAACAAAGATGAGGGATATGGCTGCGAGGCTCTTGATTTAGCCATGGAATGATCATTGCTTATGGTGGGAGGTTTGTTTGAATAGCACCAGATATCTCTTGCCATCTGAATCTGTTTTTCTTTTAAAGACGTAATGTCAGCTGAGAGGATTCTGAGGTGTGTTCTCATGGCCCCAGATGAGGCAGGACTTTCATTTCCTTGCTGCGTTTGCTCAAACATGCTTCATTCTGTGTTTGACAAGTCTCCAGGTGTGTTCTGGCTGGTGCCATCTTGATCAAGCCCTGCTCAGTACCAATCTCATCCAAAATGTGTTTACATCTAGGACTGCTGTATTTCAGCAGTTAAGAGGAGCTGCTCTCTGTACTAGGTTCTTTCCATCCTGTCACTCGTGGTATAGGATTCTGTTGGAAATACGGGCTGCTTGCTTTTTTTTTCTCCAAGATTGCTGTACACTGAGTAAGGCACCGTGGGTTTATAGTACTCTCTGGGGTGCTCGTGTCCAGTTTGGTAGTGTTCTAGCCTTTCCAGCAAGGCTCCCTGCCTTGTAGTATTTAAATACTTCCAGTTTGCGTTCTGGTGGTTGTGTTGGGATGCAGAGCAGACATCCTGCTTGCTTCTGCCTCCTAGCTTCCCTCCTGAGGTGAAAAAGCTATTGCTCATTTCTGCAGTGTCTTTCCCAGGAGACCACTCTACCCCACTAACACAACGTTTCTCTGTTGTTTTCCAGGTTGATGGACATTGCAAGGGCCATGCGGTTGAAGGTCTCCAAGGCAAAGGGGATGCCAGGACTTGAGAATGATCAAAATCACAAGCTTGGCACCCTTTCTCTCCCCTTGCCTGTGCAGAAAGCATCAGGGAGCCAGAGGAAGCGCAAAAAGATGAACTGAGAATCTGGGAGGTGTGAGCAGGGGTGAAACAGTTCTGTTCTCAACAGTTGTTCTGCACACACAGCATCATGGGGATGCATTTGCCTGTTGGATTTGGCTTTCCAGCATCATGGCACAGCCCTGTTGAAGTCTCTGTGCTGACGGGAACAGCTGTTATTTCATTAAACTGTTTACCTTTCTTACGTATTTAGAAAATGTATCAACCCTTTGTCTTTCCTCCTGTCTGTGAGGGGAGAAAGATGTACACAATGTGCCAGAACAAAATCATGTTGTTAGGAATTGTAGGTGCTGTGCTGACTGCGTACTTCAGGCGGGTTTTACCCCTTTGTGACACAAATGCAGAGATCTTGGAGGTTACCCTGAGGATGGTGGCCATGCAGTTCCCTGAGAGCTGTCCCAGCACTCCACCAGGAGCTTGCCCCAAGGCAAGAATGCTCTGCATCTCTCAGCTGGACCTCCCACAGGCCAGGAAGCACTGCAGCTCATGCTGCTGACCCTTGCTCTGTTGAGCCTGACAGTGCTGAGAAGGGCTTGGCTCTGACTGCCCTTCAGACAGCTGAGGGCTTTGCTGTACTAGTCAAGCTCAGCTCCCTCCATCTCACCTCATTGGCCACATTCCTGTCAGGCCTCTGCTGGACCCTTTCCCCACTGCTGCAGAGGTTCTGAGGGACACCAGCAAGGATGCTGAGCGCATCACTGCTCTTGATGTGCATTCTACTTGCTGCCAGTGAGAAAAAGGGAGAACAAAATGAGTGACTTAGAGCCCTGCAACATCCCTCCAGAAGGCAGAGAGGATCTGCAGAGGTAGAGCTCCTTCTGGCGGGCCAGCAGCAAAGCATGGACATACAGGCATGCCTTTTACTGTGTCACCTCCACATTAGCGAGGCTTAACTTAAAAAATAAAATAACCCCAGTGCAATGTCTCTTCATCCTGTTCGCTTCTCTCTTCAGGTCATATCTGTTGAGATCTTGGAAGCTCTGCCAGGAAGATCAAAACTGTTTCTGTTCCTGAAAGTAACTGTGGTTCTTCTGTCATGATAGGACCTTCTGAATGGAATCCTGAGGATCCATCAGCCCCCTTCTGTGCAGCTCAGGCAGAACCAAATCTCAGAAACTCTCTCTCCTATATTTATTTTTAACAGTTGATTTCTGTTTGCCTTGTTTACTTTTTTGGGGGCAAACAACTCTTTCTGATCTACATCAGTATGAACTGTGCAAAGGTAGGCATCACTTCTGGTGGCAGCTTTCTTTTCTTCTACCTGGAAGGAACCCCATTTTCCAGGGACTGGCTGCTGGAATTGCAGTGAATGAGGACGGAAGAGGGCAGATCACAGATAGAGGAACAAAAGTGTCTTTGTTGTGCCAGTTCATCTCTCCCAAGTGTTCTGTCTGTTTATTTGATTGCCAAAATTATCTTGTTATGTTTCTTGAGTGATGCCAGGTATAACAGTCTCCCAGTTTGCATTTCCTAGTTGTCACTTCTGTTGCTGTTGAGGCAACATAGCTTTCATGGAATCACCACATGGTTGTGTTGGAAGGGATCTGGCAGCCACATAAAATGCGGTTTCTCCATCCCTCACTGTCTATTTAAAAAAGTAACATACAGTTGATGGAGGTTTTTTTGTCTACTTTTATTTTGCCTGACACCCATGACAGAGGGAGGCAGTGATTGTGTAGAACTGCTAATGGCTTTGAATGGCTTTGAGCTTAACCTGTTGATCTCTGTGTGGACATGGAAGAGGCATTTGCAAGTGAGCCTGATGATGGCAATTACATACTTTTGTAAAAGCACGGAAGAGGTGAGGGGAAACATGAAATAACAGCCACTGGAAAAGCAAAAGGGGCTCGTGTACACGTGGCCACCAGGTTGGGCAATCTGTGTGCCCACTCAGTATCCTGTCTACTGTGGTGAGCAGCTGCATCTGCACGCACAGGGAATGTAAGGAGATGGGGTACATGGTACTGCCTGCTGCAGCATGGCCTCTCTGCTCCACCTCTTACCCAACCTCCTGCTTACAGCTGCACCTGATGGACTCCGCACCTCCTTAGAATTGAAACTACCTCTTACTTCAGACTGTCCTATCTGCCTGTATTTCACAGCATCCCGCAGCAAGAGGGCTGTGCACTGGGCAGGCTCAGCAGGTGGTGGATCACCTGCAGCAACCCTGTGGTGTCTGTACTTTGGGGGGCAGCAGTGTGGGGCAGAGGTATGTGCCCCCACAAAAACATGATGGAGCAGCAGGGAGTAGCAGCTGGGGCTCTGCATTGGATAGAGAAGCTGCAAAACAAACAGGCAGCCAGCAATGGTGCCAACGTTGAACAAGGTGGAAGGAGCACAGGCAGTGCCACGCTGGGAAGGATTACCAGGGAACATTAATCAGGCCCCATGCTGCAGCTGAATCACCGTGTGCCATCCCCAGCATTCCTGGCCAAGGGACAACTCAATGTAGATAAGAAGGAATGAAGACAGGACACCCCACCCCATTATACCAGCTAAGATACCCCACTGCAGGCTTTGCATTATGCAGAATATAAATGTCAGTTTTTTTATTCCCTTAGATCCAATTGCTACAGATGATGCCTTTTTCTCTGCCAATGACCACAATGCCTGAGCAAAGGCCACCGTGTATCTTACTGCACTGCAGTGCACGTGTGGAGAGAATTAAAGCAAAGGAAGGTCACTCATTCAAGCGAGCAAGAGGAGAGCACAGAGAAACATTGAGTTGAGGGACATGGTTCAGTGGGAACTATTGGTGATGGGTGGATGGTTGGACTGGATGATCTTGTAGGTCTTTTCCAACCTTGGTGATTCTGTGGTTCTGTGAAACCCAACACCACCCAGCACTGCTAGAGAAGAGGGAAGGCAGGTCATTAATCCAGCAGCCAAGAAATCACTCTCAAAGGGCTGAGGCACACCGAGACTTTACCTTCTGTGGGTTTCCAGTAAACTGTGCCAACTCTCCCTTCACAGAATCACAGAATCACAGAATTATCAAGGTTGGAAAAGACCTAAAAGATCATCCAGTCCAACCATCACCAATACTTCTCAGCTAAATCGTATCTCTCAACACAACATTCAAACATTTCTTGAATACCCCCAGGGTTGGTGACTCCACCAGCTCCCTGGGCAGTCCATTCCAGTGCCTGGCCACCCTTTCTGAGAAGTCCTATTTCCTAATGCCCAGCCTGAATCTCCCCTGCCGCAGCTTGACACCATTCCCTCTAGTCCTATCAATAACAACACGAGAGAAGAGGCCATCCCCCAGCTCACTACAACCTCCCTTCAGGAAGTTATATGGAGCAAGAAGGTCTCCCCTGAGCCATCTCAGCCTCGCTACCCCCAGGCAGGTCCACACTCCCAGCCAATTTAGTGTCATCTGCGAACTTACTGAGGGTGCACTCAATGCCCTCATCGAGGTCATCAATAAAGATGTTGAAGAGGACAGGCCCCAGCACCGACCCCTGGGGAACACCACTCATGGCTGGTCGCCAGCTGGATTTAACTCCATTCACCACCACTCTCTGAGCCCAGCCCTCCAGCCAGCTCCTTACCCAGCCAAGAGTTTACCCATCCAAGCCACGGGCTGCCAGCTTCTGCAGAATACTGTGGGGGTCAGTGTCAAAGGCTTTGCTGAAGTCTAGGTAGACCACATCAACAGCCTCTGACTACATCAACAGCCTTTACTCCCTTCAGCATAAGGACGGCCCATCCCCATCACGTCCCTCTGTGTGCTGAAAGGTGCAGTTGGATCTCTTACAGCCTGCTGGCTGCGGCTCACAAACGCAGGGAACTGCACCACACTGATTCTAAAGAGAGAAAGGAAGAAACGGGGGTGGGAAGGGGCACCCATGGTTTGCAGAGATGCTCCAGATTGTGCCGGAGATGGAATATCAGAGTGCTGGGACATTGTTTATCACTAAGGAAAACACTTGGAAGCATATTCAGTCTGCATAAGCTGTAATTCCTGGGCACAGTTAGCTTGCCTATGGCTCAGCTGGAGGAGGCGGGTGCTCTCAGACACCTGCTCAGGGGGTTCAGCTGAGAAACTTGCACAATGCTGGGATCATTCTGATGGAAGCTATGTCTTCAGACACCGTGGTTCAATCCATCCAGAATTATCATGCAGAGCCTTAGCTCTTGAACAGCACTTCTTCCCCACCCTTCACTACTCCAAGCAGCTCCAACAAACTTCTCAGAAGAAACACAGGGCAGCAGAGACCTGGCAGACCATAACCAAGTGCAGCCTGCACTTGGGAGGGCAGTGCCCACTCCTTGCTTCCGCCCTGCTCCAGCAGGTTAAGGAGTCTGAGCCTCACTGTCCTTTTACAGCTGAAGACTTTCAGCACCTCATGCCAACATTTCTCACTAAGATACACCCAAGGCATTGAATTCTCTTCTCACTACCTCCTCCCAGTCCTCCCCTAGGAACAGAAACCACTAAGATTCTACAGCAAACGCATCTACACTGCAAGAGCACACTGAACCACCTGCAACAGTGAAACACGGTTTTCTAGAGTGGCTTTGAAAACACACCTTTCGACAGCTGTCTCCCTGTAGCCAAAAGGAAACTGAGCAGGAAAAGAAGAGTCCAGCCTGAAACACGCCCGTGCTACTAGCCCAGGTTTTTCACGGTGAATGCAGAATCCATCCTGTTCTTGAGGTAACAAATGACCAGTGGGTCTCCCCTTGCTCCACCCCTTCTCCTTAAAAGAGAGAACAAGAAAGAGAAAACAAGCAGAAGAAGCCCAGGCGTACCTTTCCACACACAGAGCAGAAATTGGAACAGCAGCTGTCTCCTTCCTGAGACATGGTGGGGAGCATCCCAAAGGAAGCCCAGGTTCTTTGCTTCTCTCCACAGGGACTTCAAGCACTCCTGGCAAGAGCTGGTTTTGTTCTTTCTTCAACTGCTTCCATCACCAAAATCTCCTTTTGAAAAGGAACCCTAAAGAAAGAATCAGCAAATGAAAAATAATGAGCAAGAACCACTTTCCCAGCTTTCTTCTGACACGCAATTTAGACTCTCGACTGGGGCAAGGTCTTAAAATCAGCTGCTTACAAGAGCTGTCCCCACATATATCCAGCTTCTGCACAGCTGCCATTATTTCGGACAGCGAGTGTAATCACAGAACCATAGAACGGCCCGGGTTGGAGGGGACCTCAAGGATCATGAAGATCAATCACCTCCCTGTCCCTGCTGGCCATCCCCTCTTCTGATGCAGCCCAGGGTACCATTTGCTCTCTGAGCTGCAAGAGCACGCTGATGGCTCACGTTCTCTTCTTCATCCACCAGGACCCCCAGGTCCTTCTCTGCGGGGCTTCTCTTAAGGACCGCTCCTCCCAGTCTGTAGGAATGCCTGGGATTCCTCCAGCCCAAGTGCAAAACCTTGCACTTTGCTGTGTTGAACCTCATCAGATTCACCTAGGCCAACCTCTCGGGCGAGGTCCCTCTGAATGGCATCCCTTCCTTCCGCTGTGTCAGACGCACCCTCAGCAAACAGCAGAGGGTGCACTCGATTGCATCATTGGTGTCCCTGATAACGATGTAAAAAAGCACTGGTCCCAAGACAGACTCCTGGATGACACCACTTGTTATCGGCCTCCACCTGGACACAGAACCATGAATCACCACCCTCTGTCTGTGGCCTTTCAACCAATACCTTCTCCACCAGGTGGTCCACCTGTCAAATCCACGTCCCTCCAATTTAGAGAGAAGGATGTGGTGGAGGGCCATGTCAAAGATCTTGCTCAAGTCCAGGTCAATGACATCTGTTTCCTTCCTTTTGTCCACAAATGCCGCCACTCCATCACAGAAGGCCGCCAGACTGGTTAGGCATGGCCTTCCCCTGGGAAAGCCACGCTGGCTGTCTTTGATCACATGCTCATTCCTGATGTGATCAAGCATGTCTTTCAGGTGGATCTGTTCTTCGCCATCTTCATAGCAGTTATACATTTGAATCAAATCATTGGTGTTGCTCTCACGAAGAAAACCTCTTTGTCTTCTACTCCTGCTGCAGCTGCAATGGCTGCACCAGCATGACGCACGTGTTGGACAAACCTCCAGCTCTGGCCTAGCCATGCACAACAGCAGTCCGTCCCCCTCCCAGCTCACTCACCACTGTGCTGCTGTGCCACAAACTCGGTGCAGCAGCAAGAGCAGGCAGCACCCATCACCCTCCTCCAACTCTCACTGCCAGCTGGGATGAGGACTGACACAGCGTGCCCACCCCAGCCCGGCTTTTCTGCTGAGACACCTCCCAGCAACCACCCAGCACCAAACCCAGCTCACCTCTTAGTTCTGCTCAGCCTAAGCTGCGCCCAGCTCACGTGCACACCGCAGCAGTGCTTCTGACAGGCTCTCACAGGATGGTCTTTAGCAAGGGGGTCCAAAGCTCTGTCTCCACGTGCAGCACGCTCAGGAGAGCAACAGCTCTGCTCACCAGCTGTGGGACAAATGATCCCACACCAGCAATGACTGCAACCTTAAGCAAAGGGAGAGGCCGCCTCCTAGATCCAAATTTTAAGAAACCAACACCCAAGAGGTGTCACCTGAAGTCAAATATCAGAGAAATTAAGATGGCTCTTCTGCATCCAGCTTGGATCACTCCCTCACTCAGGCACACCACGATCAGATCAAGGACATGCTGCCTCTGGGCTGCCTTCAGCTTAGAGACCATAAGGGTTTGGGCTTCCAAACACTCAGCAAGCGTTTGGATGAGCCAGCTTCCTGCTGGGGAGCCCCCTGCATCACTGCTGCCCGACACAAAAGCTGCCTCCTTGGTTCCCAGCCTTACCTTCTCATGCCGTTCATCCTGCTCTGCAGCTCCTGCTCTGAATAGTCTTCTTATGTTCCCACGGGGCAGGTAGAAAATGAAGACACGGCCCCTGCCACCAAGGTCAGCTCTGCAGCACACATGACCTCAGGAGCACTTGGCTACTCATGCAAACTGCGTAGTGCAAGGAAGATTGTTGCCTGTTGCACTTCTTCTTCTCCTGGCTCAGAAAGTAGCTTTCCTACCTAGTAAATGGGAAAAGAATAGTAATAACTAAAAAAAAGAAAACAAAAGCCTGACACAAAGCAGACGTGATTGTTACTGTGGAATTCAGGAGGGCAAGGGATTTGCCCTCTATATGAAGAAGCTGACTGCTAAGGACTAAGAACAGCCATGATCACATGGAGAACTTGCAGGTCAAATTAATGACTGAACCAATCGTGGGCTTCTGGAGGTGAGGGTCTGCTCCAGGCCGCCCGGTGAAGGGAGCCTGTTGATGGGCCCTGCTTACTGCAGCTACCAGAAGCACCGCGCTCACTGACTCTTAACTTGATGGGGGATTCCAGTCAGGCTGGGAAATCAGCATGGCTGGCTGCAAGCTGTCTGAGAGACTGCTGGAGTGCACAGAGATGAACTGTGTGGCCCAAGCATTAAGCACACCAAGCAGAAGGGAAGCATTACTGGACACGGTGCACAGCAGGGCTTAAGTCTGGAGGTGGTCAGGCCTGTAGTGACCATGCCCTCCTAGAGTTCCTCATCTCGAGGAATGCGGGCCTGGCCAAAAGCAAAGTCAGGACCCTGAGCTTCAGGAGAGCCAGCCGCAGGCTGTTCCAAGAATTCTTGGACGAGAGCCACTGGAAAACCGTTCTGAGGGGCAAAGGAATGGAAAAGAGATGGGAACTTGCTCAGAAAAACTTGCTCAGAGCTGCCTACAGCTACCACAAACATCCCTGTGTGTGCACCTGTGTGCAACCCAACTCCTCAGCACACCCCTGTGCAAGCACACATTGGTGCCACCGCATCCACGCACTATCCATGTGCTCACACACACTCACGCAACCACATCCCTTAGTGCAGCCCTGTGCGCACACACACAGACACACGCGCAACCCCTTCCTTTCACTCCCAAAGTGCACACACACACCGGTACCACAATGTCTTTGCACAGCTCCAACCTTTACACACCCCTGTGCACGCACATATATGTGCGTGCTTGTCCTTGCTCACATACCCACTGACATGCACAGACCTGAGCAACCCCACTGGTTTGTACACTCATGAACACAAACGTGTGCAACAGCATCTGTGCACAAATACACACACACTGGTGGAACCCCACTGCTTTGCACAATCCTGTGCACACTCACGTGTGTCATGCACTGATTTCCCAGCCAGTCCTCGTGGGGTCTCTTACTTAGGATGGGAGTGCAGGGGAGCAGCCAGAAGCTGTTTGCATTCCCTGCTGTCTGCTGGGCAGGTTTGTTGGCGATGCTCGGGTTGCTTTGCTTTCCCTTGGGAGGTGGGAAGGAGCTTTGGGTTGGAGGCACATCCCGTGCCAGAGCTTCCCGATGGGATCAGCAGGTCTGTCAGAGAAGTGGGTGAGGTTGCACGCCAAGCTGCAGCAGAGGAAGGGGAGGAGGTCCCAGCACAGCTCTGCACCACGCTCTGCCACGCCGGGCAGCTTGTTCCTGGCTCAGCAGTGCCATCAGACAAGAAGCAGGGAAGGAAATCAAGGATGGGGGGTACCATCAAACGCAGTCGGTGCGTGCCTGTGCAGACTCACAGACTCAGAGCTTGCGGGTTGTTTCTGCTTTTGTAGCATTCGTGTGCTGTAGTTGGGCAAAAGGTCCTGCTGCTTGAATCTTCTTCTGCAAGAGCCGCCTACCAGTAAATGGCTGCGGGGATGGAGGATGTGACAGAAAGCATTTGTCTCCACAACAGCGTAGTTACACTTGGTCTAGAGAGTGAGAGAGGCAGGCAGCACTGCCTGATGTTGGTCAGGGTGAGCTCCTCCTGCCGCAGCGCCATGATGGCAGGGCTGGAGATGATCTGCAGGGCTGGCTCAGAGGTGGGAGCCGGGAATGGAAACGACGAGAGGACAGAGGTGTTAGAGCATCCAAAAAGCAATAAAGAAAAAGCACTGAAAAGCATCACAAAGCCGCAGCCAGGAGGCTTGGAGTTTTCATGAGCAGTTCCAGGATGCTAGGATAAAAAATGGTAGCAGAGCTCTCGCTGCAGGCATCCCAAAGTCAGGCAAAATGGGAACACACCCAGAGCTCGGCTGCACGCACCCCACAGCCAGAGCACTGCAAGCTGAGCTGCCTTGCTGTTTCTTGCATTCATCCCAGTCCCTGTGAATGAAGAATCGGAATGCAGCCAAAGTGTTGATTGAGCACGAGCGTGCCTTTATTCAATGGGACAAAGGAGGGCGTGAGAGGTCCAGGCTTTAAGATGGGACCAATCCTCTGTTGTTAAGGAGAGAGTAACTCAGAGCTCGTGCTGTTGCTTGGAGCCTGGCACTGGTGGCCTGATTCTACACCCCCCTCCAAGAGGCTCGGCTTCTCCTCGGTGTTGCTGACCTGAGCCTGCATGGTGGTGCTGCTGTCGGGGCACTCGGGCTGTGCTTGGGCTGGGCTGTCCTGGGACCCCTGCACTGGGTCCCAATCCACGCTGGTGCCTGTGGTGTCTGGCAGGCTCAGGTCAGCAGCTTCCGGAGGGATGGGATGAACGAGGGCTTCAACGACGATGATGTTCTTGTCTGCATTGATGGTGCCATATGGAAGGCTCTCCACTGAAATGCAGCACCCTGTGCTTCCTAACAGCTCTTCATTGATGGAAGCACAGGATGCGCTGTCGTAGCATGCCCTGCGTCTTCGGGACACACGAGGGCTCGGGTCACCTAGGAAGGAGTAGATGGACAGCGGTTAGTGTCAAACGTTCACAAGATGAATCATGAAAGAGGTTCTTGACATCTGGCTACGTAGTGGTGGTGGGCAGAAGCAAATAGGCTTCTAGCAACAGTGTCACTGTCTTGACAGTGATCCTCGTGCAGGTCCAGCTCTTGTGTTGACAAGAGACTCATTTGGGAAAGACAGGGGTGAACCAAAGATGTCAGGCACAGGCTCGAGCGCCAGAAGGAGGTACAAGCCCACTGAAAGCATGAATCCTACCTGTGCTGCTGACAAGCAGTGCTTTGAAAGCTGGATTTGCACCCTTACCTGCCAGGACCACGACTTGTGCTTCTGAGGGATCCCTGGCACTGAGCTGCAGTTGGCGTTTGGCTGCAGGGGATGGTTTGCCCAGACAGAAACAGGAACGCCAACTGCCAGCTGGTGACTCCGTCCTCTTGCTGTGAGAACTTGGTCTGGAGAGAGAAAGCAGAGCGTGCTGTCAGTCGTGGTGCAGGGTGAGGGAAGAGCTGCTCCGAGCCCTTGCCGACAGTTGCCCGTTCCTGGCAAACCCACCCGACCAATGATGATAGCGGCTGGAAAGGGAAGTCCTCTTTACCTTTCCGATGGAGAATCAATGACCGTGTGGAAGTTCCTCATTACAGCTGTGGGGCCTTCCTCCACCTCGGTGTTGCTGCTCTGTGTCGCAGCAGGAGAGCTGCTCTGGCCTCTCCTCTCAGCCTGTGCCTCCTGCAGCGTGAGCAGCTTTGTGGATGGAGGAGACACCCACACAGACTTGGGCCCGTCCAGAGAGCTGTGCCCTGCAAGGGGAAACCACAGGTAAGAGGGAGGATCAGAAGGCAGCCGCACAGCCATCCCAGTTCTGCATTTCTCTCAGACTTGCTTATCAGAGCCACTGGAAGAAGAGGAGCTCAAAAGAACCGTGTGCTCAGAGCTATGCTCGTGGCAAAGGACACAGCCACAATTAAGAGCAGCTCACTGTATCGAAACAGGCAAACAAAAAACCTAGAAAAACTAGGGGGCAGGGACCTCGGAAAGCTTTGCTGCCACACTTCAATCAAGCTTCACCTGCTTGCAAAACATCTGAACGGCAGTGACGGTTTTCTCCATGGAAGCTTTGGGTTTGGACACTCTCAGGACCCAGGAACGGGGCACCATATTCTAATCTAAACCCCGAAGCCTGCTGTCTCCTCGACAGAAAAAGCATTTTCAAAGGTCTTGGAGAAGGCCTGGCTTGGATCAAGGTGTCAGATCAAGATCAAGCTAATGGAGGAAGACGCTCACCTGCCCTCTCTCCCACGGCTGGCGTGGATTTGGAGGGGAAGAGGACGTCTGTGTGGCTGATGAGGAACTCCACAACATCTGACTGCATCTGCAGCTCCTTGCACGCAGCTTCTCCGCTGGCGCAGGCGGACTGGCTCTGCTGGGATCTGAAGAAAAGGCAGATCTTACAAGTCATTTCCCCAGGATCATTTCCCCCAGTCTGAATTTCTGTAGCCAAAACCTGACAAGTTGGGCTCTGGAGACTTCCGCAGTGGGCAATCAGCGATGCCACTGACAAAATTCTCCTGGATGATCAGGGACACAGCAGTCCCAGCTAAACAAGTGAGTAGAAACTGTCACCTGGAAATTGTGCCCCTGGGGTTGGGCCAGAGCAGAAGTAAGCATCGTGTTGAAACGGAAGTTTACCTTAAGAGGTTTGGAGCCCACACTATCGCCAAGTTCTGAGCATGCATGTTGGTGATGGAGCAGTTCCCGGCCAGAGACGCCAAGTGTCTCATAAGGTATTCCAGCGTCCTGGAAAACAAGAGGGGCAGATGTTCAGCACCAAAAAGCAAGCCGTGCTGCAGCGCACAAAACAAACCTCACTTCATGCCGGTTGTTGTCATTGCTACCGTCCCTGAATATGAAGTAGGTAAAACATTCCCAATGCCACCACACTGCAGCACCAAGCCCCAGCACAGCACAGCCGCAGCCATCGGCTGCACCAACCGTGCCCCCGTACCAAGGAACTGACCCAATCAACCGACCCGACGCAGCCTTCAGCCGCTTCAGCGTGCACAGGCATGATGCTGCCAGCGTGAGGCAACACCTGGAATCGCATCATGGCCCTCTGAAAGGCAGCAGGGCTGAACTCAGCAGACCGAGCGCAGCACTGACCTGTAGTGAGGAGCGGGCAGCTGCTGGATGGCATCCTGCATGCTGAGCAGCCGCTCCTCCTCCGTCGCAGCGCAAACAGCGTCCTGGAAAAAGGCAGGAAGGGATTCAGACACCAGGCGGGAATAGCAAAGGAAAGGGAATTCTTCCAAGCGTCGTGAATAGCTTAAATAAGCACCTCCTGGCACCACCAAAAGTGGCATCAGCCTGAGGCAGGATGTGGCAAAGACATGCCTCATGGGGCTAACAGAAATAAGACCTCGGAGCTGGGGCACTGCTGCAACCATCAGCCAGGACGCCCAGGGGAGAGGTGAGTGTCATTTCCAAGACATTGCCCTGAGCTTACCGAGAACTTGGCATACAGCTGCTCGGTCAGCAGAGGGTTCGGGAGCTCCCTGAAGTACATCTTGCAGAGGGAGCTCACGCTGTGAATGTCTCGGACGCTGAGCTCGGGAACCTGCTCCAACTCAAACTCATGGCTGCAGAGAAGGACACAGGATTGGGCAGAGGGCTTTGAGAAAGAGGAAAGCAAGTCCAAAGCCACACAGAATACAGTCAAGAAAAGGAAGGGGTTCCTCTGAACGCCCGCAGCATGGCACGTGCCCCTGCTGACAGCTGTGTCAGTCGCAGCACTCTTACCGTAGGCGCTGGATCCTGGACGCCATGCCGGACAGGCGGTAGATCCCCTGCACCACGCCATGCTGCTCAATGAACTCGGCGCAGCTCTGCAGGACCTGGGGGACTACAGAACAAGAGCCAGCGGTTAGCTCAGCTTCTTACTCAAGTCCTGCTTCAGGCCCTGCTCTTCTCACATCCCACCCAGTAAGCCCAGCCGGGCCACCGCTTGCTTCCTCCTTAGAGGAGAAAGCTGGCAGAGACAGCTGTGAGGAAACTGCACAGAGACGTGTTCTTGGCTTTCCAGAAATGCCACCACCAATCAACAGCCTGGAGAAAGTAATTCTGGCAAAACCACAGACACTGCAAGTCCCATCACAGCTCCCTGGGGAATGGAGGAATGCAATCTCAAGTCCAGAAGAGCTAGGAAAAGGATGCAGGATGCTCTGTTTGGCCAGAAGGCTTCCTATGTTTTCAGACTGAAACAATTGTTGGATATGATCTCCCTTTTATCTTTAGATGCCCAGCGGAGGGAGATCTCAGCAATGGGCTGTTCCTTACCATCACGGCCAGAGCGGAGAAGGTGCTCCCCCAGGTCACACCCAAACACCCCTTCCTTCGCTGGCTCCGGCTGCTCCGATCTCCTGGGGCGAGCCTTCACCACCGAACGAAGGAAGGTGCTGAGCTTGCCCCGTTTCCTCGGCACTGCAAAGAAACAAAACAAAGAAACCAGTTCATTTCAGGCTTGGCTCGGTTGGACGAGGCTGAGCGTAACGCCTTCGACCGAGCACGGAACATCGGGAAGAACATTCCCAACAAGGACACGCAAGAACGGATTTTCCCCGTCCCTGCACGTGCCCAAGGCCAGGTCAGAAGGGGCCCCGGACAGCCTGCTCTCGACTCCTGCTAAATGCGTCGGCTGCCGACCCAGACTGAGGCAGAGGCCATGGAGCCTGAGGATGATCCTTTAGGCCCCTGCCAATCCCAAGCCATTCCAGGAGGATTCTGTGACTTCCCCAAGCCCAACAATAAACACAGTGGGATTGGGACAGATCTCTGCGTGTTCCCATGGACCTTAATGCAGTCCTGTTGCTAATCTTGCTCAACGCTAGCATTAACGAACCCCCTGAAAGCCACGCTCTGACCCCATTTTACTAACCCGCATTGTCAAATGTAACATGTGTACCTGGCTTTGGCAATGAATTGATGAGGGACTCGGGAACTTTTCCACTGATGAGCTCCACGCACTCACCAGGGAAAAACCCAACCTGTAACAAGAACAAAAAGAGAGGAGGGCATTAGCCTGAGCCCAGAGCCCAAGGGAATGTCCCCTGACAGCGACACAGGGCAACCGTTTGCATCCGGAAGCCATCCTGTGCAGGCAGAGCAGCTCCAAGCTGATATTCCTGACTCTACTGAAGTTGGGCTCTCTAGTCGAAAGCATGTGCCTACCTGAAAGCCACGCTTGCCTCTCCACCGGGGGCTCAGCTCCTTTGGTGGCATATCAATAATGCACACCAAGTCTCCCACCTGCAAGAGATTGAAACGTCAATCCCAGCTTCAGCACAGCTGGCAGGAAAGCACAGCTCAAATAACTGCCTTCTTCTGCGCCACAGAATATCCTAAAGCTAGACAGCAATTGCACCAATGCAGCCCCAAGGCATTTTCCCTTCTAAAACTGAACTTGGAGGTACAAGGGTCACACAACATACACAGTACAGCTGTGCAGTAGGAAACAGGTCTCAAAATCAGCAGGCTCTCTGCCAAAGGCTATGGAAGAGCTCCACTTTAACCACGGGCATCGGTTAGCAGGGCTTCCTGAACACATCTGCACACTTCACACACCCGTCTGCTGTTGCTCAGAGACCAGGCTCCCATACTGGGCAGGATCTGCTTGATTACAAGGTTCAAATGCCCAATCCAACCATACTGGAGAGATGGCTGAACTCCTCCTGACCCAGCGCAAGTCTAAGCTGGAACCGAACCTTCGAAGCTTCACCTCACGAGACATTCTGAAGGTGTCTGTGAATATTCCTGAGCCGTTCACACCCTAGACTACTCTCCCGTGCATGACAACAAGGAACGCCTGTAACTGCTTACCTCCAGGGAGACTTCATCCGGCCCCTGGGCGACGTAACGCTTAATAACATGGGCTGCCGCAATCGCTGGCACGTTGAAAGATGACTCCGCACGCACCAGCTGCGGCTTCCACATGTTATCAGCCTGCAAAACAGAGCACAGGCCGTGGTCAGGAGCTGAGGACAAACCAGGAGGATTTCAAGGTGAGGAGCACATCTGCAGAGAAAGCTGCAGGAAATGCGCTCCCTCCTGCTCAGGAGCACTTCAGAAGGAGCTGCACTTCTCATCACAGTTGTTTCTCTTCCTGGCATGCAGCAGGATCGCCAGGCCATGCAAAGATGCATCTCTCTCTACACAGACTCATCAGCAATGGCACTGGCGTGGACAGGTGGCCTGGCCCCCTTTGGCCCACTCTTTCCTGTAGGAGAGTACATCTGCAGCTCCCTCTGCTAGCTCAACACAGGGAACAAAGACAAGTCAGAGCTTCATACTGTACCTCCGTGCCCGCTACCTCGGGCTCACATCTGATCTCGCTGCATGCGTTGCCCATCCCAGCAGGTGTGACAAGCTGGAACAGAGCAGAAACACACTTCTGTTTTCTCTATTCACCCAGCACAGTATGGAGGGACTTCTTCAGAGCTACCCTTGCATACCCTGCGGCATAGGCAAGTGTTCGAGAAACTACCCCTTGCTTCAGTAAATTCAAACGTGACAGCCTCTGAGGCAGTGCTGTACCAAGTTGCTATCCCTCTGCCAGCAGATGGGGACTCTGGCACAGAGCAGCAGATGCATTCGCCCAGAGCGCTCTGACAGTGCGACAGCAGGGCATTAGACAGCACTCTTCTGAGGGCTGAGCTGGAGGGCAGTGAAGAAACCCACGGCATGCAAAATGACGTGGTGGGACAAAAGATGGCACGTACCTGGCAACGAGATCACCTCAGGCTATCTGCAGCAGTTCCTGGTCACTCTGCTCAGATCTTATGAGAGCAAAAGCTGCACCAAGGCAGTGGGCAGAGGGTGGGCAGAGGAGAGAGAAAGAGCAGGTCAGTGAGCAGGAATAAGACAGCCATGGAATAAAGCACACAGCACAACTGTCCCATCCACTTGCTGCAAGACATGCTGAGTCTCAGGCTATGTGATGCCTGTCCGCCCAGCAGCTTTACTCTGCTTCCACAACTGAGCAAAGAAGACGGCTGAAGAAGCATGGGACGGGTGGTACTTTTATGAATACCCCCTTTGGGACGTGTCTACCGGG
This sequence comes from Excalfactoria chinensis, assembly GCF_039878825.1. Classification (NCBI taxonomy): domain Eukaryota; kingdom Metazoa; phylum Chordata; class Aves; order Galliformes; family Phasianidae; genus Excalfactoria; species Excalfactoria chinensis. Next base: position 69,375,574 of record NC_092857.1, on the reverse strand, counting down.
GGAAAATGACGTCTGATGCGCAAGAGTAAGCAATACGGTGCTGGGAGCTCCGACAGCCAGCACTTCTCAACACCTCACTGCCCACCCGTCCATCCCACGCCGGCTCAGCTTACCTACAGGATGCTGCGCACGATGGTACTCAAACAAAGGCACTAAAGGCACAAGAACAACAAGCCAAACAACCACTCCGAACTCCTACACGCCCACAAAGGAACATAGAACACACCACTCCTCTCCACATGCCAGCCGCTTATGACATCACCAACAGCCACCAGCCTGGTCCACCATGACCCCCCACAAGGGGGGGAGGCAAGACCCCCTGGTCACATGTGATTCCAACACGGCACCACAACATTCCAGAACTCAGGGTGGGGTTGGAATTACATCCTGGTGTGGCAGCGCAATGGGAGGTGTTTGGGCACAGCTGAAGAGCTGACAGACACCGGAGGTTTCCAAAGGAGGGTGCCAGGTTAACTCTCAGCATTCTTTTGCAGGGCTCTTTGGGATGCTTCAAACCCATTTCACTGCCTAGGTCATTTCTAGCAAGTCCAGCTGACAAATGCTCACTTTGTCTGGGTAACGCCTCTATGCATCATGAATGAAAAAGAAAATAAAATGGGCACGCGACCCTGTGAAACTTACCTCTCTGCTCTTGTTGTCAGCCAGACACCCAAGATGAGCATTGCGTGTCCCTGCTCCTGAATCAGATGCACCCAAGCCTGTGCTCCACTCTGACCCACCTCATGGTTTACATTATAGCACACATTGTGGCACATACATTTTTTTTCCCACAGGCCCCTCGCCTCTCTTGTTAGTGTCAGATCCACTCAGGTTAAAATACATGGATCAGAACAGCCATTCAGTTCTGCTGAGGCAGGATCCCACCGCTGGGATGTCCCCCAGTCCCATTCCCTGCTTCTCCTGGCACGGGTGGGGAAAGGAACAGCAAGTGATATCACCTACCCAGACTTCTGCTGGGCCTTCCATTCGGTCGCCCATCCCAGGGAGAAGCAGGGGAGCTCCCGTGGCACAAAGCTCGCAGCTGCAGAAATCAAGGCTGCCTCTAAGATGGTGCTTTCAAACAGCACGAGTAACTGGATGTAGGACTTGAAACACAAGGGTAACATGAAAAAGCCACCAGTCCCCACGGATGGGGCTGTTCGCAGAGACAACAGCTGCGTGCTTTCCAGCAGTGTGATGCTCACCCAACAAAGCGCTCAGCCAGCAGATGCCTCCAGCGTCTGAGCACCCATTTGGAGATGGTTTTCTTAACATCCAAGCTGAATCTCCCCTCATACAACCTGAGGTTGTTCCTTCCACTCCTGTCACTACTTACATGGGAGAAGAGCAGGACAACCCTCACCTCCACATAACCTCTCTTCAGGTAATCGTACAGAATGATAAGGTCCTCCCTGAGCCTCCTCTCTTCCAGACTAAATCATCCCAGTTCCATAAGAAGCTCCCCATAAGACTTGTGCTCTAGACACCTCACAGCTTCACTGGTCTCTTCTTTGCATGAAAAAAAAAACAACAAAAATACATACATAGATTCCTGACCAAAAAAGGTGGGAGTTAATAACCACCAAAGAGGTTCCTGTTCCCTGGCCTAATCCTGGCACTCCAACTCCTGGGTGATGCCCACAGGCTTCAAGTCAGGTCTCAAATCCATTGGACTCCCGTCAGAGAACTCCATCAAAAAGGATGTTACACATGTGACACTTACATTCATTTTGCGCCAGAAACAGCACTGCCAGCAGGAGCGGAGAGGTGACTGTCCCCCTGTACTCGGCACTGGTGATGCTGCAACTCAAGTTCTGTTTCCAGTTTTGGACCCCTCAGTGCAAGAAAGACACTGAGGCTTTGGAACGTGTTCAAAGAAGGGCAACAAAGCTGGTGAGGGCTCTGGAGCACAATGGGGCCATATGAGGAGAGGCTGCAGGAGCTGGGAATGCTCAGCCTGGAGAAGAGATGGCTCAGGGGAGACCTTCTTGCTCAATATAACTTCCTGAAGGGAGGTTGTAGTGAGCTGGGGGACGGCCTGTCCTCTTGTGTCATTATTGACAGAACTAGAGGGAATGGTTTCAAGCTGCAGCAGAGGAGATTCAGGCTGGACATTAGGAAATATTACTTCTCAGAAAGGGTGGCCAAGCACTGGAATGGACTGCCCAGGGAGCTGGTGGAGTCACCGACGCTGGGGGTGTTCAAGGAACGACTGAATGTTGTGTTGAGGGACGTGGTTTAGTGAAAGCCATTAGTAGTAGGAGAACTGTGCTAACACTCATGATTCAAATTACGCAGAAGTTCTCGGTGAGAACTGTACCTAACATTTCTCCTTCTTCAAGCAAACAGGCCCAACACGTGGTCGTAAAAATGCTTTCATCAGAAAGAAGCAGAGATGGCATGGCAGGACAGATGTACTCAGTGTGCATGTTTGAAGCCATTCGAGATCCTAGTCATTCTTGCTGTAGGACCCCTGACTTCTGTTAAAAGCTGAACGGAATACCCATTTTCCATCAGCTACCACCATCCCAAACAGCCAGCCTTCTTGCAGCCACCTGGCCCAAACATCCCTTTGGCTCTACACTTGATTCCTGCAAGAGAGATGGGAGCTCGGCACGCACACCATCCTTCCAACACCCCAGCCCAGCAGCAAGGGATCACAGCACTGGCACAGCTGAAACAAAAAGGGTGCGCGAGTTTCCTGGTAGCACTCAGTGTGAACAAATCTACCACTGAGCAACACCGTGAGCCCCCACTCACCTCAGCACAGGTCAACCTGTAACCCCAGCCTTCCCCTATCCACGTGCACACGCACACCTGTGTGCCACCCTGCCTGCTTTGCACACCCTCATGCACGCACCGCATCTTCTGCCCTCCTTTGCATTCACAGACGTGTGCAAACCATCCCTGGGAACACGGACGTGCCTACACCTACCACAAACATCCCTTTGTCTGCACCTGTGTGCAGCCCAACTCCTCAGCACACGCACTCGTTTGTGCCACCCTGTCCACGCACTCACCACGTGCCCTCCAGCATCACTGCTGCCTCGCTACAAGAAAGTCATTGAGGCACTGGAACTTGTCCATGGAAGTCTGTTTCTCCAGCAGCTCCCATTCATCATCAGCTCCCATTCTGAACTCCACTGTGCAAAACAGCAAAACTTCTCCTGCAAATGGCTGCAGTCACCAAAGCTCAGCCCACTGTCCAGGTACTAGCCTTCTCCCTTCTGTTTTCCACATTAGCCCATCTTTTTGCTCCCCAAAATGGAACTGCACTTCAACAGCCAAAACACAAACTAATACATCACTTTGCACTGCTCCTTCCCGCACCCCCAAGTAAATGGTTACCTGACATCCCCTACAGCACAGCACCTGCTCAGAAGTAACATTCAAACTCTATTCTTTCCTACTTCTTAATAGAGGACGGGAAAAACTCACTTCTGCATGGCGGTAAGGACAGTCTGTCCCCATCACATCCCTCTGTCTGCTAAAGGTGCAACTGGATCTCTTGCGGCCTGCTGGCTGCTGCTCACAAACGCAGGGAACTGCACCACACTGATTCTAAAGAGAGAAAGGAAGAAACGGGGGTGGGAAGGGGCACCCATGGTTTGCAGAGATGCTCCAGATTGTGCCGGAGATGGAATATCAGAGTGCTGGGACATTGTTTATCACTAAGGAAAACACTTGGAAGCATATTCAGTCTGCATAAGCTGTAATTCCTGGGCACAGTTAGCTTGCCTATGGCTCAGCTGGAGGAGGCGGGTGCTCTCAGACACCTGCTCAGGGGGTTCAGCTGAGACACTTGCACAATGCTGGGATCATTCTGATGGAAGCTATGTCTTCAGACACCGTGGTTCAATCCATCCAGAATTATCATGCAGAGCCTTAGCTCTTGAACAGCACTTCTTCCCCACCCTTCACTACTCCAAGCAGCTCCAACAAACTTCTCAGAAGAAACACAGGGCAGCAGAGACCTGGCAGACCATAACCAAGTGCAGCCTGCACTTGGGAGGGCAGTGCCCACTCCTTGCTTCCGCCCTGCTCCAGCAGGTTAAGGAGTCTGAGCCTCACTGTCCTTTTACAGCTGAAGACTTTCAGCACCTCATGCCAACATTTCTCACTAAGATACACCCAAGGCATTGAATTCTCTTCTCACTACCTCCTCCCAGTCCTCCCCTAGGAACAGAAACCACTAAGATTCTACAGCAAACGCATCTACACTGCAAGAGCACACTGAACCACCTGCAACAGTGAAACACGGTTTTCTAGAGTGGCTTTGAAAACACACCTTTCGACAGCTGTCTCCCTGTAGCCAAAAGGAAACTGAGCAGGAAAAGAAGAGTCCAGCCTGAAACACGCCCGTGCTACTAGCCCAGGTTTTTCACGGTGAATGCAGAATCCATCCTGTTCTTGAGGTAACAAATGACCAGTGGGTCTCCCCTTGCTCCACCCCTTCTCCTTAAAAGAGAGAAAAAGAAAGAGAAAACAAGCAGAAGAAACCCAGGCGTACCTTTCCACACACAGAGCAGAAATTGGAACAGCAGCTGTCTCCTTCCTGAGACATGGTGGGGAGCATCCCAGAGGAAGCCCAGGTTCTTTGCTTCTCTCCACAGGGACTTCAAGCACTCCTGGCAAGAGCTGGTTTTGTTCCTTCTTCAGCTGCTTCCATCACCAAAATCTCCTTTTGAAAAGGAACCCTAAAGAAAGAATCAGCAAATGAAAAATAATGAGCAAGAACCACTTTCCCAGCTTTCTTCTGACACGCAATTTAGACTCTCGACTAGGGCAAGGTCTTAAAATCAGCTGCTTACAAGAGCTGTCCCCACATATATCCAGCTTCTGCACAGCTGCCATTATTTCGGACAGTGAGTGTAATCACAGAACCATAGGACGGCCCGGGTTGGAGGGGACCTCAAGGATCATGAAGATCAATCACCTCCCTGTCCCTGCTGGCCATCCCCTCTTCTGATGCAGCCCAGGGTACCATTTGCTCTCTGAGCTGCAAGAGCACGCTGATGGCTCACGTTCTCTTCTTCATCCACCAGGACCCCCAGGTCCTTCTCTGCGGGGCTTCTCTTAAGGACCGCTCCTCCCAGTCTGTAGGAATGCCTGGGATTCCTCCAGCCCAAGTGCAAAACCTTGCACTTTGCTGTGTTGAACCTCATTAGATTCACCTAGGCCAACCTCTCGGGCGAGGTCCCTCTGAATGGCATCCCTTCCTTCTGCTGTGTCAGACGCACCCTCAGCAAACAGCAGAGGGTGCACTCGATTGCATCATTGGTGTCCCTGATAACGATGTAAAAAAGCACTGGTCCCAAGACAGACTCCTGGATGACACCACTTGGTATCGGCCTCCACCTGGACACAGAACCATGAATCACCACCCTCTGTCTGTGGCCTTTCAACCAATACCTTCTCCACCAGGTGGTCCACCTGTCAAATCCACGTCCCTCCAATTTAGAGAGAAGGATGTGGTGGAGGGCCATGTCAAAGATCTTGCTCAAGTCCAGGTCAATGACATCTGTTTCCTTCCTTTTGTCCACAAATGCCGCCACTCCATCACAGAAGGCCGCCAGACTGGTTAGGCATGGCCTTCCCCTGGGAAAGCCATGCTGGCTCTATTTGATCACATGCTCATTCCTGATGTGATCAAGCATGTCTTTCAGGTGGATCTGTTCCTCACCATCTTCATAGCAGTTATACATTTGAATCAAATCATTGGTGTTGCTCTCACGAAGAAAACTTCTTTGTCTTCCACTCCTGCTGCAGCTGCAATGGCTGCACCAGCATGACGCACGTGTTGGACAAACCTCCAGCTCTGGCCTAGCCATGCACAGCAGCAGTCCGTCCCCCTCCCAGCTCACTCACCACTGTGCTGCTGTGCCACAAACTCGGTGCAGCAGCGAGAGCAGGCAGCATCCATCACCCTCCTCCAACTCTCACTGCCAGCTGGGATGAGGACTGACACAGCGTGCCCACCCCAGCCAGGCTTTTCTGCTGAGACACCTCCCAGCAACCACCCAGCACCAAACCCAGCTCACCTCTTAGTTCTGCTCAGCCTAAGCTGCGCCCAGCTCACGTGCACACCGCAGCAGTGCTTCTGACAGGCTCTCACAGGGTGGTCTTTAGCAAGGGGGTCCAAAGCTCTGTCTCCACGTGCAGCACGCTCAGGAGAGCAACAGCTCTGCTCACCAGCTGTGGGACAAATGATCCCACACCAGCAATGACTGCAACCTTAAGCAAAGGGAGAGGCCGCCTCCTAGATCCAAATTTTAAGAAACCAACACCCAAGAGGTGTCACCTGAAGTCAAATATCAGAGAAATTAAGATGACTCTTCTGCATCCAGCTTGGATCACTCCCTCACTCAGGCACACCACGATCAGATCAAGGACATGCTGCCTCTGGGCTGCCTTCAGCTTAGAGACCATAAGGGTTTGGGCTTCCAAACACTCAGCAAGCGTTTGGATGAGCCAGCTTCCTGCTGTGGAGCCCCCTGCATCACTGCTGCCCGACACAAAAGCTGCCTCCTTGGTTCCCAGCCTTACCTTCTCATGCCGTTCATCCTGCTCTGCAGCTCCTGCTCTGAATAGTCTTCTTATGTTCCCACGGGGCAGGTAGAAAATGAAGACACGGCCCCTGCCACCAAGGTCAGCTCTGCAGCACACATGACCTCAGGAGCACTTGGCTACTCATGCAAACTGCGTAGTGCAAGGAAGATTGTTGCCTGTTGCACTTCTTCTTCTCCTGGCTCAGAAAGTAGCTTTCCTACCTAGTAAATGGGAAAAGAATAGTAATAACTAAAAAAAAGAAAACAAAAGCCTGACACAAAGCAGACGTGATTGTTACTGTGGAATTCAGGAGGGCAAGGGATTTGCCCTCTATATGAAGAAGCTGACTGCTAAGGACTAAGAACAGCCATGATCACATGGAGAACTTGCAGGTCAAATTAATGACTGAACCAATCGTGGGCTTCTGGAGGTGAGGGTCTGCTCCAGGCCGCCCGGTGAAGGGAGCCTGTTGATGGGCCCTGCTTACTGCAGCTACCAGAAGCACCGCGCTCACTGACTCTTAACTTGATGGGGGATTCCAGTCAGGCTGGGAAATCAGCATGGCTGGCTGCAAGCTGTCTGAGAGACTGCTGGAGTGCACAGAGATGAACTGTGTGGCCCAAGCATTAAGCACACCAAGCAGAAGGGAAGCATTACTGGACACGGTGCACAGCAGGGCTTAAGTCTGGAGGTGGTCAGGCCTGTAGTGACCATGCCCTCCTAGAGTTCCTCATCTCGAGGAATGCGGGCCTGGCCAAAAGCAAAGTCAGGACCCTGAGCTTCAGGAGAGCCAGCCGCAGGCTGTTCCAAGAATTCTTGGACGAGAGCCACTGGAAAACCGTTCTGAGGGGCAAAGGAATGGAAAAGAGATGGGAACTTGCTCAGAAAAACTTGCTCAGAGCTGCCTACAGCTACCACAAACATCCCTGTGTGTGCACCTGTGTGCAACCCAACTCCTCAGCACACCCCTGTGCAAGCACACATTGGTGCCACCGCATCCACGCACTATCCATGTGCTCACACACACTCACGCAACCACATCCCTTAGTGCAGCCCTGTGCGCACACACACAGACACACGCGCAACCCCTTCCTTTCACTCCCAAAGTGCACACACACACCGGTACCACAATGTCTTTGCACAGCTCCAACCTTTACACACCCCTGTGCACGCACATATATGTGCGTGCTTGTCCTTGCTCACATACCCACTGACATGCACAGACCTGAGCAACCCCACTGGTTTGTACACTCATGAACACAAACGTGTGCAACAGCATCTGTGCACAAATACACACACACTGGTGGAACCCCACTGCTTTGCACAATCCTGTGCACACTCACGTGTGTCATGCACTGATTTCCCAGCCAGTCCTCGTGGGGTCTCTTACTTAGGATGGGAGTGCAGGGGAGCAGCCAGAAGCTGTTTGCATTCCCTGCTGTCTGCTGGGCAGGTTTGTTGGCGATGCTCGGGTTGCTTTGCTTTCCCTTGGGAGGTGGGAAGGAGCTTTGGGTTGGAGGCACATCCCGTGCCAGAGCTTCCCGATGGGATCAGCAGGTCTGTCAGAGAAGTGGGTGAGGTTGCACGCCAAGCTGCAGCAGAGGAAGGGGAGGAGGTCCCAGCACAGCTCTGCACCACGCTCTGCCACGCCGGGCAGCTTGTTCCTGGCTCAGCAGTGCCATCAGACAAGAAGCAGGGAAGGAAATCAAGGATGGGGGGTACCATCAAACGCAGTCGGTGCGTGCCTGTGCAGACTCACAGACTCAGAGCTTGCGGGTTGTTTCTGCTTTTGTAGCATTCGTGTGCTGTAGTTGGGCAAAAGGTCCTGCTGCTTGAATCTTCTTCTGCAAGAGCCGCCTACCAGTAAATGGCTGCGGGGATGGAGGATGTGACAGAAAGCATTTGTCTCCACAACAGCGTAGTTACACTTGGTCTAGAGAGTGAGAGAGGCAGGCAGCACTGCCTGATGTTGGTCAGGGTGAGCTCCTCCTGCCGCAGCGCCATGATGGCAGGGCTGGAGATGATCTGCAGGGCTGGCTCAGAGGTGGGAGCCGGGAATGGAAACGACGAGAGGACAGAGGTGTTAGAGCATCCAAAAAGCAATAAAGAAAAAGCACTGAAAAGCATCACAAAGCCGCAGCCAGGAGGCTTGGAGTTTTCATGAGCAGTTCCAGGATGCTAGGATAAAAAATGGTAGCAGAGCTCTCGCTGCAGGCATCCCAAAGTCAGGCAAAATGGGAACACACCCAGAGCTCGGCTGCACGCACCCCACAGCCAGAGCACTGCAAGCTGAGCTGCCTTGCTGTTTCTTGCATTCATCCCAGTCCCTGTGAATGAAGAATCGGAATGCAGCCAAAGTGTTGATTGAGCACGAGCGTGCCTTTATTCAATGGGACAAAGGAGGGCGTGAGAGGTCCAGGCTTTAAGATGGGACCAATCCTCTGTTGTTAAGGAGAGAGTAACTCAGAGCTCGTGCTGTTGCTTGGAGCCTGGCACTGGTGGCCTGATTCTACACCCCCCTCCAAGAGGCTCGGCTTCTCCTCGGTGTTGCTGACCTGAGCCTGCATGGTGGTGCTGCTGTCGGGGCACTCGGGCTGTGCTTGGGCTGGGCTGTCCTGGGACCCCTGCACTGGGTCCCAATCCACGCTGGTGCCTGTGGTGTCTGGCAGGCTCAGGTCAGCAGCTTCCGGAGGGATGGGATGAACGAGGGCTTCAACGACGATGATGTTCTTGTCTGCATTGATGGTGCCATATGGAAGGCTCTCCACTGAAATGCAGCACCCTGTGCTTCCTAACAGCTCTTCATTGATGGAAGCACAGGATGCGCTGTCGTAGCATGCCCTGCGTCTTCGGGACACACGAGGGCTCGGGTCACCTAGGAAGGAGTAGATGGACAGCGGTTAGTGTCAAACGTTCACAAGATGAATCATGAAAGAGGTTCTTGACATCTGGCTACGTAGTGGTGGTGGGCAGAAGCAAATAGGCTTCTAGCAACAGTGTCACTGTCTTGACAGTGATCCTCGTGCAGGTCCAGCTCTTGTGTTGACAAGAGACTCATTTGGGAAAGACAGGGGTGAACCAAAGATGTCAGGCACAGGCTCGAGCGCCAGAAGGAGGTACAAGCCCACTGAAAGCATGAATCCTACCTGTGCTGCTGACAAGCAGTGCTTTGAAAGCTGGATTTGCACCCTTACCTGCCAGGACCACGACTTGTGCTTCTGAGGGATCCCTGGCACTGAGCTGCAGTTGGCGTTTGGCTGCAGGGGATGGTTTGCCCAGACAGAAACAGGAACGCCAACTGCCAGCTGGTGACTCCGTCCTCTTGCTGTGAGAACTTGGTCTGGAGAGAGAAAGCAGAGCGTGCTGTCAGTCGTGGTGCAGGGTGAGGGAAGAGCTGCTCCGAGCCCTTGCCGACAGTTGCCCGTTCCTGGCAAACCCACCCGACCAATGATGATAGCGGCTGGAAAGGGAAGTCCTCTTTACCTTTCCGATGGAGAATCAATGACCGTGTGGAAGTTCCTCATTACAGCTGTGGGGCCTTCCTCCACCTCGGTGTTGCTGCTCTGTGTCGCAGCAGGAGAGCTGCTCTGGCCTCTCCTCTCAGCCTGTGCCTCCTGCAGCGTGAGCAGCTTTGTGGATGGAGGAGACACCCACACAGACTTGGGCCCGTCCAGAGAGCTGTGCCCTGCAAGGGGAAACCACAGGTAAGAGGGAGGATCAGAAGGCAGCCGCACAGCCATCCCAGTTCTGCATTTCTCTCAGACTTGCTTATCAGAGCCACTGGAAGAAGAGGAGCTCAAAAGAACCGTGTGCTCAGAGGTATGCTCGTGGCAAAGGACACAGCCACAATTAAGAGCAGCTCACTGTATTGAAACAGGCAAACAAAAAACCTAGAAAAACTAGGGGGCAGGGACCTCGGAAAGCTTTGCTGCCACACTTCAATCAAGCTTCACCTGCTTGCAAAACATCTGAACGGCAGTGACGGTTTTCTCCATGGAAGCTTTGGGTTTGGACACTCTCAGGACCCAGGAACGGGGCACCATATTCTAATCTAAACCCCGAAGCCTGCTGTCTCCTCGACAGAAAAAGCATTTTCAAAGGTCTTGGAGAAGGCCTGGCTTGGATCAAGGTGTCAGATCAAGATCAAGCTAATGGAGGAAGACGCTCACCTGCCCTCTCTCCCACGGCTGGCGTGGATTTGGAGGGGAAGAGGACGTCTGTGTGGCTGATGAGGAACTCCACAACATCTGACTGCATCTGCAGCTCCTTGCACGCAGCTTCTCCGCTGGCGCAGGCGGACTGGCTCTGCTGGGATCTGAAGAAAAGGCAGATCTTACAAGTCATTTCCCCAGGATCATTTCCCCCAGTCTGAATTTCTGTAGCCAAAACCTGACAAGTTGGGCTCTGGAGACTTCCGCAGTGGGCAATCAGCGATGCCACTGACAAAATTCTCCTGGATGATCAGGGACACAGCAGTCCCAGCTAAACAAGTGAGTAGAAACTGTCACCTGGAAATTGTGCCCCTGGGGTTGGGCCAGAGCAGAAGTAAGCATCGTGTTGAAACGGAAGTTTACCTTAAGAGGTTTGGAGCCCACACTATCGCCAAGTTCTGAGCATGCATGTTGGTGATGGAGCAGTTCCCGGCCAGAGACGCCAAGTGTCTCATAAGGTATTCCAGCGTCCTGGAAAACAAGAGGGGCAGATGTTCAGCACCAAAAAGCAAGCCGTGCTGCAGCGCACAAAACAAACCTCACTTCATGCCGGTTGTTGTCATTGCTACCGTCCCTGAATATGAAGTAGGTAAAACATTCCCAATGCCACCACACTGCAGCACCAAGCCCCAGCACAGCACAGCCGCAGCCATCGGCTGCACCAACCGTGCCCCCGTACCAAGGAACTGACCCAATCAACCGACCCGACGCAGCCTTCAGCCGCTTCAGCGTGCACAGGCATGATGCTGCCAGCGTGAGGCAACACCTGGAATCGCATCATGGCCCTCTGAAAGGCAGCAGGGCTGAACTCAGCAGACCGAGCGCAGCACTGACCTGTAGTGAGGAGCGGGCAGCTGCTGGATGGCATCCTGCATGCTGAGCAGCCGCTCCTCCTCCGTCGCAGCGCAAACAGCGTCCTGGAAAAAGGCAGGAAGGGATTCAGACACCAGGCGGGAATAGCAAAGGGAAGGGAATTCTTCCAAGCGTCGTGAATAGCTTAAATAAGCACCTCCTGGCACCACCAAAAGTGGCATCAGCCTGAGGCAGGATGTGGCAAAGACATGCCTCATGGGGCTAACAGAAATAAGACCTCGGAGCTGGGGCACTGCTGCAACCATCAGCCAGGACGCCCAGGGGAGAGGTGAGTGTCATTTCCAAGACATTGCCCTGAGCTTACCGAGAACTTGGCATACAGCTGCTCGGTCAGCAGAGGGTTCGGGAGCTCCCTGAAGTACATCTTGCAGAGGGAGCTCACGCTGTGAATGTCTCGGACGCTGAGCTCGGGAACCTGCTCCAACTCAAACTCATGGCTGCAGAGAAGGACACAGGATTGGGCAGAGGGCTTTGAGAAAGAGGAAAGCAAGTCCAAAGCCACACAGAATACAGTCAGGAAAAGGAAGGGGTTCCTCTGAACGCCCGCAGCATGGCACGTGCCCCTGCTGACAGCTGTGTCAGTCGCAGCACTCTTACCGTAGGCGCTGGATCCTGGACGCCATGCCGGACAGGCGGTAGATCCCCTGCACCACGCCATGCTGCTCAATGAACTCGGCGCAGCTCTGCAGGACCTGGGGGACTACAGAACAAGAGCCAGCGGTTAGCTCAGCTTCTTACTCAAGTCCTGCTTCAGGCCCTGCTCTTCTCACATCCCACCCAGTAAGCCCAGCCGGGCCACCGCTTGCTTCCTCCTTAGAGGAGAAAGCTGGCAGAGACAGCTGTGAGGAAACTGCACAGAGACGTGTTCTTGGCTTTCCAGAAATGCCACCACCAATCAACAGCCTGGAGAAAGTAATTCTGGCAAAACCACAGACACTGCAAGTCCCATCACAGCTACCTGGGGAATGGAGGAATGCAATCTCAAGTCCAGAAGAGCTAGGAAAAGGATGCAGGATGCTCTGTTTGGCCAGAAGGCTTCCTATGTTTTCAGACTGAAACAATTGTTGGATATGATCTCCCTTTTATCTTTAGATGCCCAGCGGAGGGAGATCTCAGCAATGGGCTGTTCCTTACCATCACGGCCAGAGCGGAGAAGGTGCTCCCCCAGGTCACACCCAAACACCCCTTCCTTCGCTGGCTCCGGCTGCTCCGATCTCCTGGGGCGAGCCTTCACCACCGAACGAAGGAAGGTGCTGAGCTTGCCCCGTTTCCTCGGCACTGCAAAGAAACAAAACAAAGAAACCAGTTCATTTCAGGCTTGGCTCGGTTGGACGAGGCTGAGCGTAACGCCTTCGACCGAGCACGGAACATCGGGAAGAACATTCCCAACAAGGACATGCAAGAACGGATTTTCCCCGTCCCTGCACGTGCCCAAGGCCAGGTCAGAAGGGGCCCCGGACAGCCTGCTCTCGACTCCTGCTAAATGCGTCGGCTGCCGACCCAGACTGAGGCAGAGGCCATGGAGCCTGAGGATGATCCTTTAGGCCCCTGCCAATCCCAAGCCATTCCAGGAGGATTCTGTGACTTCCCCAAGCCCAACAATAAACACAGTGGGATTGGGACAGATCTCTGCGTGTTCCCATGGACCTTAATGCAGTCCTGTTGCTAATCTTGCTCAACGCTAGCATTAACGAACCCCCTGAAAGCCACGCTCTGACCCCATTTTACTAACCCGCATTGTCAAATGTAACATGTGTACCTGGCTTTGGCAATGAATTGATGAGGGACTCGGGAACTTTTCCACTGATGAGCTCCACGCACTCACCAGGGAAAAACCCAACCTGTAACAAGAACAAAAAGAGAGGAGGGCATTAGCCTGAGCCCAGAGCCCAAGGGAATGTCCCCTGACAGCGACACAGGGCAACCGTTTGCATCCGGAAGCCATCCTGTGCAGGCAGAGCAGCTCCAAGCTGATATTCCTGACTCTACTGAAGTTGGGCTCTCTAGTCGAAAGCATGTGCCTACCTGAAAGCCACGCTTGCCTCTCCACCGGGGGCTCAGCTCCTTTGGTGGCATATCAATAATGCACACCAAGTCTCCCACCTGCAAGAGATTGAAACGTCAATCCCAGCTTCAGCACAGCTGGCAGGAAAACACAGCTCAAATAACTGCCTTCTTCTGCGCCACAGAATATCCTAAAGCTAGACAGCAATTGCACCAATGCAGCCCCAAGGCATTTTCCCTTCTAAAACTGAACTTGGAGGTACAAGGGTCACACAACATACACAGTACAGCTGTGCAGTAGGAAACAGGTCTCAAAATCAGCAGGCTCTCTGCCAAAGGCTATGGAAGAGCTCCACTTTAACCACGGGCATCGGTTAGCAGGGCTTCCTGAACACATCTGCACACTTCACACACCCGTCTGCTGTTGCTCAGAGACCAGGCTCCCATACTGGGCAGGATCTGCTTGATTACAAGGTTCAAATGCCCAATCCAACCATACTGGAGAGATGGCTGAACTCCTCCCGACCCAGCGCAAGTCTAAGCTGGAACCGAACCTTCGAAGCTTCACCTCACGAGACATTCTGAAGGTGTCTGTGAATATTCCTGAGCCGTTCACACCCTAGACTACTCTCCCGTGCATGACAACAAGGAACGCCTGTAACTGCTTACCTCCAGGGAGACTTCATCCGGCCCCTGGGCGACGTAACGCTTAATAACATGGGCTGCCGCAATCGCTGGCACGTTGAAAGATGACTCCGCACGCACCAGCTGCGGCTTCCACATGTTATCAGCCTGCAAAACAGAGCACAGGCCGTGGTCAGGAGCTGAGGACAAACCAGGAGGATTTCAAGGTGAGGAGCACATCTGCAGAGAAAGCTGCAGGAAATGCGCTCCCTCCTGCTCAGGAGCACTTCAGAAGGAGCTGCACTTCTCATCACAGTTGTTTCTCTTCCTGGCATGCAGCAGGATCGCCAGGCCATGCAAAGATGCATCTCTCTCTACACAGACTCATCAGCAATGGCACTGGCGTGGACAGGTGGCCTGGCCCCCTTTGGCCCACTCTTTCCTGTAGGAGAGTACATCTGCAGCTCCCTCTGCTAGCTCAACACAGGGAACAAAGACAAGTCAGAGCTTCATACTGTACCTCCGTGCCCGCTACCTCGGGCTCACATCTGATCTCGCTGCATGCGTTGCCCATCCCAGCAGGTGTGACAAGCTGGAACAGAGCAGAAACACACTTCTGTTTTCTCTATTCACCCAGCACAGTATGGAGGGACTTCTTCAGAGCTACCCTTGCATACCCTGCGGCATAGGCAAGTGTTCGAGAAACTACCCCTTGCTTCAGTAAATTCAAACGTGACAGCCTCTGAGGCAGTGCTGTACCAAGTTGCTATCCCTCTGCCAGCAGATGGGGACTCTGGCACAGAGCAGCAGATGCATTCGCCCAGAGCGCTCTGACAGTGCGACAGCAGGGCATTAGACAGCACTCTTCTGAGGGCTGAGCTGGAGGGCAGTGAAGAAACCCACGGCATGCAAAACGACGTGGTGGGACAAAAGATGGCACGTACCTGGCAACGAGATCACCTCAGGCTATCTGCAGCAGTTCCTGGTCACTCTGCTCAGATCTTATGAGAGCAAAAGCTGCACCAAGGCAGTGGGCAGAGGGTGGGCAGAGGAGAGAGAAAGAGCAGGTCAGTGAGCAGGAATAAGACAGCCATGGAATAAAGCACACAGCACAACTGTCCCATCCACTTGCTGCAAGACATGCTGAGTCTCAGGCTATGTGATGCCTGTCCGCCCAGCAGCTTTACTCTGCTTCCACAACTGAGCAAAGAAGACGGCTGAAGAAGCATGGGACGGGTGGTACTTTTATGAATACCCCCTTTGGGACGTGTCTACCGGGGGAAAATGACGTCTGATGCGCAAGAGTAAGCAATACGGTGCTGGGAGCTCCGACAGCCAGCACTTCTCAACACCTCACTGCCCACCCGTCCATCCCACGCCGGCTCAGCTTACCTACAGGATGCTGCGCACGATGGTACTCAAACAAAGGCACTAAAGGCACAAGAACAACAAGCCAAACAACCACTCCGAACTCCTACACGCCCACAAAGGAACATAGAACACACCACTCCTCTCCACATGCCAGCCGCTTATGACATCACCAACAGCCACCAGCCTGGTCCACCATGACCCCCCACAAGGGGGGGAGGCAAGACCCCCTGGTCACATGTGATTCCAACACGGCACCACAACATTCCAGAACTCAGGGTGGGGTTGGAATTACATCCTGGTGTGGCAGCGCAATGGGAGGTGTTTGGGCACAGCTGAAGAGCTGACAGACACCGGAGGTTTCCAAAGGAGGGTGCCAGGTTAACTCTCAGCATTCTTTTGCAGGGCTCTTTGGGATGCTTCAAACCCATTTCACTGCCTAGGTCATTTCTAGCAAGTCCAGCTGACAAATGCTCACTTTGTCTGGGTAACGCCTCTATGCATCATGAATGAAAAAGAAAATAAAATGGGCACGCGACCCTGTGAAACTTACCTCTCTGCTCTTGTTGTCAGCCAGACACCCAAGATGAGCATTGCGTGTCCCTGCTCCTGAATCAGATGCACCCAAGCCTGTGCTCCACTCTGACCCACCTCATGGTTTACATTATAGCACACATTGTGGCACATACATTTTTTTTCCCACAGGCCCCTCGCCTCTCTTGTTAGTGTCAGATCCACTCAGGTTAAAATACATGGATCAGAACAGCCATTCAGTTCTGCTGAGGCAGGATCCCACCGCTGGGATGTCCCCCAGTCCCATTCCCTGCTTCTCCTGGCACGGGTGGGGAAAGGAACAGCAAGTGATATCACCTACCCAGACTTCTGCTGGGCCTTCCATTCGGTCGCCCATCCCAGGGAGAAGCAGGGGAGCTCCCGTGGCACAAAGCTCGCAGCTGCAGAAATCAAGGCTGCCTCTAAGATGGTGCTTTCAAACAGCACGAGTAACTGGATGTAGGACTTGAAACACAAGGGTAACATGAAAAAGCCACCAGTCCCCACGGATGGGGCTGTTCGCAGAGACAACAGCTGCGTGCTTTCCAGCAGTGTGATGCTCACCCAACAAAGCGCTCAGCCAGCAGATGCCTCCAGCGTCTGAGCACCCATTTGGAGATGGTTTTCTTAACATCCAAGCTGAATCTCCCCTCATACAACCTGAGGTTGTTCCTTCCACTCCTGTCACTACTTACATGGGAGAAGAGCAGGACAACCCTCACCTCCACATAACCTCTCTTCAGGTAATCGTACAGAATGATAAGGTCCTCCCTGAGCCTCCTCTCTTCCAGACTAAATCATCCCAGTTCCATAAGAAGCTCCCCATAAGACTTGTGCTCTAGACACCTCACAGCTTCACTGGTCTCTTCTTTGCATGAAAAAAAAAACAACAAAAATACATACATAGATTCCTGACCAAAAAAGGTGGGAGTTAATAACCACCAAAGAGGTTCCTGTTCCCTGGCCTAATCCTGGCACTCCAACTCCTGGGTGATGCCCACAGGCTTCAAGTCAGGTCTCAAATCCATTGGACTCCCGTCAGAGAACTCCATCAAAAAGGATGTTACACATGTGACACTTACATTCATTTTGCGCCAGAAACAGCACTGCCAGCAGGAGCGGAGAGGTGACTGTCCCCCTGTACTCGGCACTGGTGATGCTGCAACTCAAGTTCTGTTTCCAGTTTTGGACCCCTCAGTGCAAGAAAGACACTGAGGCTTTGGAACGTGTTCAAAGAAGGGCAACAAAGCTGGTGAGGGCTCTGGAGCACAATGGGGCCATATGAGGAGAGGCTGCAGGAGCTGGGAATGCTCAGCCTGGAGAAGAGATGGCTCAGGGGAGACCTTCTTGCTCAATATAACTTCCTGAAGGGAGGTTGTAGTGAGCTGGGGGACGGCCTGTCCTCTTGTGTCATTATTGACAGAACTAGAGGGAATGGTTTCAAGCTGCAGCAGAGGAGATTCAGGCTGGACATTAGGAAATATTACTTCTCAGAAAGGGTGGCCAAGCACTGGAATGGACTGCCCAGGGAGCTGGTGGAGTCACCGACGCTGGGGGTGTTCAAGGAACGACTGAATGTTGTGTTGAGGGACGTGGTTTAGTGAAAGCCATTAGTAGTAGGAGAACTGTGCTAACACTCATGATTCAAATTACGCAGAAGTTCTCGGTGAGAACTGTACCTAACATTTCTCCTTCTTCAAGCAAACAGGCCCAACACGTGGTCGTAAAAATGCTTTCATCAGAAAGAAGCAGAGATGGCATGGCAGGACAGATGTACTCAGTGTGCACGTTTGAAGCCATTCGAGATCCTAGTCATTCTTGCTGTAGGACCCCTGACTTCTGTTAAAAGCTGAACGGAATACCCATTTTCCATCAGCTACCACCATCCCAAACAGCCAGCCTTCTTGCAGCCACCTGGCCCAAACATCCCTTTGGCTCTACACTTGATTCCTGCAAGAGAGATGGGAGCTCGGCACGCACACCATCCTTCCAACACCCCAGCCCAGCAGCAAGGGATCACAGCACTGGCACAGCTGAAACAAAAAGGGTGCGCGAGTTTCCTGGTAGCACTCAGTGTGAACAAATCTACCACTGAGCAACACCGTGAGCCCCCACTCACCTCAGCACAGGTCAACCTGTAACCCCAGCCTTCCCCTATCCACGTGCACACGCACACCTGTGTGCCACCCTGCCTGCTTTGCACACCCTCATGCACGCACCGCATCTTCTGCCCTCCTTTGCATTCACAGACGTGTGCAAACCATCCCTGGGAACACGGACGTGCCTACACCTACCACAAACATCCCTTTGTCTGCACCTGTGTGCAGCCCAACTCCTCAGCACACGCACTCGTTTGTGCCACCCTGTCCACGCACTCACCACGTGCCCTCCAGCATCACTGCTGCCTCGCTACAAGAAAGTCATTGAGGCACTGGAACTTGTCCATGGAAGTCTGTTTCTCCAGCAGCTCCCATTCATCATCAGCTCCCATTCTGAACTCCACTGTGCAAAACAGCAAAACTTCTCCTGCAAATGGCTGCAGTCACCAAAGCTCAGCCCACTGTCCAGGTACTAGCCTTCTCCCTTCTGTTTTCCACATTAGCCCATCTTTTTGCTCCCCAAAATGGAACTGCACTTCAACAGCCAAAACACAAACTAATACATCACTTTGCACTGCTCCTTCCCGCACCCCCAAGTAAATGGTTACCTGACATCCCCTACAGCACAGCACCTGCTCAGAAGTAACATTCAAACTCTATTCTTTCCTACTTCTTAATAGAGGACGGGAAAAACTCACTTCTGCATGGCGGTAAGGACAGTCTGTCCCCATCACATCCCTCTGTCTGCTAAAGGTGCAACTGGATCTCTTGCGGCCTGCTGGCTGCTGCTCACAAACGCAGGGAACTGCACCACACTGATTCTAAAGAGAGAAAGGAAGAAACGGGGGTGGGAAGGGGCACCCATGGTTTGCAGAGATGCTCCAGATTGTGCCGGAGATGGAATATCAGAGTGCTGGGACATTGTTTATCACTAAGGAAAACACTTGGAAGCATATTCAGTCTGCATAAGCTGTAATTCCTGGGCACAGTTAGCTTGCCTATGGCTCAGCTGGAGGAGGCGGGTGCTCTCAGACACCTGCTCAGGGGGTTCAGCTGAGACACTTGCACAATGCTGGGATCATTCTGATGGAAGCTATGTCTTCAGACACCGTGGTTCAATCCATCCAGAATTATCATGCAGAGCCTTAGCTCTTGAACAGCACTTCTTCCCCACCCTTCACTACTCCAAGCAGCTCCAACAAACTTCTCAGAAGAAACACAGGGCAGCAGAGACCTGGCAGACCATAACCAAGTGCAGCCTGCACTTGGGAGGGCAGTGCCCACTCCTTGCTTCCGCCCTGCTCCAGCAGGTTAAGGAGTCTGAGCCTCACTGTCCTTTTACAGCTGAAGACTTTCAGCACCTCATGCCAACATTTCTCACTAAGATACACCCAAGGCATTGAATTCTCTTCTCACTACCTCCTCCCAGTCCTCCCCTAGGAACAGAAACCACTAAGATTCTACAGCAAACGCATCTACACTGCAAGAGCACACTGAACCACCTGCAACAGTGAAACACGGTTTTCTAGAGTGGCTTTGAAAACACACCTTTCGACAGCTGTCTCCCTGTAGCCAAAAGGAAACTGAGCAGGAAAAGAAGAGTCCAGCCTGAAACACGCCCGTGCTACTAGCCCAGGTTTTTCACGGTGAATGCAGAATCCATCCTGTTCTTGAGGTAACAAATGACCAGTGGGTCTCCCCTTGCTCCACCCCTTCTCCTTAAAAGAGAGAAAAAGAAAGAGAAAACAAGCAGAAGAAACCCAGGCGTACCTTTCCACACACAGAGCAGAAATTGGAACAGCAGCTGTCTCCTTCCTGAGACATGGTGGGGAGCATCCCAGAGGAAGCCCAGGTTCTTTGCTTCTCTCCACAGGGACTTCAAGCACTCCTGGCAAGAGCTGGTTTTGTTCCTTCTTCAGCTGCTTCCATCACCAAAATCTCCTTTTGAAAAGGAACCCTAAAGAAAGAATCAGCAAATGAAAAATAATGAGCAAGAACCACTTTCCCAGCTTTCTTCTGACACGCAATTTAGACTCTCGACTAGGGCAAGGTCTTAAAATCAGCTGCTTACAAGAGCTGTCCCCACATATATCCAGCTTCTGCACAGCTGCCATTATTTCGGACAGTGAGTGTAATCACAGAACCATAGGACGGCCCGGGTTGGAGGGGACCTCAAGGATCATGAAGATCAATCACCTCCCTGTCCCTGCTGGCCATCCCCTCTTCTGATGCAGCCCAGGGTACCATTTGCTCTCTGAGCTGCAAGAGCACGCTGATGGCTCACGTTCTCTTCTTCATCCACCAGGACCCCCAGGTCCTTCTCTGCGGGGCTTCTCTTAAGGACCGCTCCTCCCAGTCTGTAGGAATGCCTGGGATTCCTCCAGCCCAAGTGCAAAACCTTGCACTTTGCTGTGTTGAACCTCATTAGATTCACCTAGGCCAACCTCTCGGGCGAGGTCCCTCTGAATGGCATCCCTTCCTTCTGCTGTGTCAGACGCACCCTCAGCAAACAGCAGAGGGTGCACTCGATTGCATCATTGGTGTCCCTGATAACGATGTAAAAAAGCACTGGTCCCAAGACAGACTCCTGGATGACACCACTTGGTATCGGCCTCCACCTGGACACAGAACCATGAATCACCACCCTCTGTCTGTGGCCTTTCAACCAATACCTTCTCCACCAGGTGGTCCACCTGTCAAATCCACGTCCCTCCAATTTAGAGAGAAGGATGTGGTGGAGGGCCATGTCAAAGATCTTGCTCAAGTCCAGGTCAATGACATCTGTTTCCTTCCTTTTGTCCACAAATGCCGCCACTCCATCACAGAAGGCCGCCAGACTGGTTAGGCATGGCCTTCCCCTGGGAAAGCCATGCTGGCTCTATTTGATCACATGCTCATTCCTGATGTGATCAAGCATGTCTTTCAGGTGGATCTGTTCCTCACCATCTTCATAGCAGTTATACATTTGAATCAAATCATTGGTGTTGCTCTCACGAAGAAAACTTCTTTGTCTTCCACTCCTGCTGCAGCTGCAATGGCTGCACCAGCATGACGCACGTGTTGGACAAACCTCCAGCTCTGGCCTAGCCATGCACAGCAGCAGTCCGTCCCCCTCCCAGCTCACTCACCACTGTGCTGCTGTGCCACAAACTCGGTGCAGCAGCGAGAGCAGGCAGCATCCATCACCCTCCTCCAACTCTCACTGCCAGCTGGGATGAGGACTGACACAGCGTGCCCACCCCAGCCAGGCTTTTCTGCTGAGACACCTCCCAGCAACCACCCAGCACCAAACCCAGCTCACCTCTTAGTTCTGCTCAGCCTAAGCTGCGCCCAGCTCACGTGCACACCGCAGCAGTGCTTCTGACAGGCTCTCACAGGGTGGTCTTTAGCAAGGGGGTCCAAAGCTCTGTCTCCACGTGCAGCACGCTCAGGAGAGCAACAGCTCTGCTCACCAGCTGTGGGACAAATGATCCCACACCAGCAATGACTGCAACCTTAAGCAAAGGGAGAGGCCGCCTCCTAGATCCAAATTTTAAGAAACCAACACCCAAGAGGTGTCACCTGAAGTCAAATATCAGAGAAATTAAGATGACTCTTCTGCATCCAGCTTGGATCACTCCCTCACTCAGGCACACCACGATCAGATCAAGGACATGCTGCCTCTGGGCTGCCTTCAGCTTAGAGACCATAAGGGTTTGGGCTTCCAAACACTCAGCAAGCGTTTGGATGAGCCAGCTTCCTGCTGTGGAGCCCCCTGCATCACTGCTGCCCGACACAAAAGCTGCCTCCTTGGTTCCCAGCCTTACCTTCTCATGCCGTTCATCCTGCTCTGCAGCTCCTGCTCTGAATAGTCTTCTTATGTTCCCACGGGGCAGGTAGAAAATGAAGACACGGCCCCTGCCACCAAGGTCAGCTCTGCAGCACACATGACCTCAGGAGCACTTGGCTACTCATGCAAACTGCGTAGTGCAAGGAAGATTGTTGCCTGTTGCACTTCTTCTTCTCCTGGCTCAGAAAGTAGCTTTCCTACCTAGTAAATGGGAAAAGAATAGTAATAACTAAAAAAAAGAAAACAAAAGCCTGACACAAAGCAGACGTGATTGTTACTGTGGAATTCAGGAGGGCAAGGGATTTGCCCTCTATATGAAGAAGCTGACTGCTAAGGACTAAGAACAGCCATGATCACATGGAGAACTTGCAGGTCAAATTAATGACTGAACCAATCGTGGGCTTCTGGAGGTGAGGGTCTGCTCCAGGCCGCCCGGTGAAGGGAGCCTGTTGATGGGCCCTGCTTACTGCAGCTACCAGAAGCACCGCGCTCACTGACTCTTAACTTGATGGGGGATTCCAGTCAGGCTGGGAAATCAGCATGGCTGGCTGCAAGCTGTCTGAGAGACTGCTGGAGTGCACAGAGATGAACTGTGTGGCCCAAGCATTAAGCACACCAAGCAGAAGGGAAGCATTACTGGACACGGTGCACAGCAGGGCTTAAGTCTGGAGGTGGTCAGGCCTGTAGTGACCATGCCCTCCTAGAGTTCCTCATCTCGAGGAATGCGGGCCTGGCCAAAAGCAAAGTCAGGACCCTGAGCTTCAGGAGAGCCAGCCGCAGGCTGTTCCAAGAATTCTTGGACGAGAGCCACTGGAAAACCGTTCTGAGGGGCAAAGGAATGGAAAAGAGATGGGAACTTGCTCAGAAAAACTTGCTCAGAGCTGCCTACAGCTACCACAAACATCCCTGTGTGTGCACCTGTGTGCAACCCAACTCCTCAGCACACCCCTGTGCAAGCACACATTGGTGCCACCGCATCCACGCACTATCCATGTGCTCACACACACTCACGCAACCACATCCCTTAGTGCAGCCCTGTGCGCACACACACAGACACACGCGCAACCCCTTCCTTTCACTCCCAAAGTGCACACACACACCGGTACCACAATGTCTTTGCACAGCTCCAACCTTTACACACCCCTGTGCACGCACATATATGTGCGTGCTTGTCCTTGCTCACATACCCACTGACATGCACAGACCTGAGCAACCCCACTGGTTTGTACACTCATGAACACAAACGTGTGCAACAGCATCTGTGCACAAATACACACACACTGGTGGAACCCCACTGCTTTGCACAATCCTGTGCACACTCACGTGTGTCATGCACTGATTTCCCAGCCAGTCCTCGTGGGGTCTCTTACTTAGGATGGGAGTGCAGGGGAGCAGCCAGAAGCTGTTTGCATTCCCTGCTGTCTGCTGGGCAGGTTTGTTGGCGATGCTCGGGTTGCTTTGCTTTCCCTTGGGAGGTGGGAAGGAGCTTTGGGTTGGAGGCACATCCCGTGCCAGAGCTTCCCGATGGGATCAGCAGGTCTGTCAGAGAAGTGGGTGAGGTTGCACGCCAAGCTGCAGCAGAGGAAGGGGAGGAGGTCCCAGCACAGCTCTGCACCACGCTCTGCCACGCCGGGCAGCTTGTTCCTGGCTCAGCAGTGCCATCAGACAAGAAGCAGGGAAGGAAATCAAGGATGGGGGGTACCATCAAACGCAGTCGGTGCGTGCCTGTGCAGACTCACAGACTCAGAGCTTGCGGGTTGTTTCTGCTTTTGTAGCATTCGTGTGCTGTAGTTGGGCAAAAGGTCCTGCTGCTTGAATCTTCTTCTGCAAGAGCCGCCTACCAGTAAATGGCTGCGGGGATGGAGGATGTGACAGAAAGCATTTGTCTCCACAACAGCGTAGTTACACTTGGTCTAGAGAGTGAGAGAGGCAGGCAGCACTGCCTGATGTTGGTCAGGGTGAGCTCCTCCTGCCGCAGCGCCATGATGGCAGGGCTGGAGATGATCTGCAGGGCTGGCTCAGAGGTGGGAGCCGGGAATGGAAACGACGAGAGGACAGAGGTGTTAGAGCATCCAAAAAGCAATAAAGAAAAAGCACTGAAAAGCATCACAAAGCCGCAGCCAGGAGGCTTGGAGTTTTCATGAGCAGTTCCAGGATGCTAGGATAAAAAATGGTAGCAGAGCTCTCGCTGCAGGCATCCCAAAGTCAGGCAAAATGGGAACACACCCAGAGCTCGGCTGCACGCACCCCACAGCCAGAGCACTGCAAGCTGAGCTGCCTTGCTGTTTCTTGCATTCATCCCAGTCCCTGTGAATGAAGAATCGGAATGCAGCCAAAGTGTTGATTGAGCACGAGCGTGCCTTTATTCAATGGGACAAAGGAGGGCGTGAGAGGTCCAGGCTTTAAGATGGGACCAATCCTCTGTTGTTAAGGAGAGAGTAACTCAGAGCTCGTGCTGTTGCTTGGAGCCTGGCACTGGTGGCCTGATTCTACACCCCCCTCCAAGAGGCTCGGCTTCTCCTCGGTGTTGCTGACCTGAGCCTGCATGGTGGTGCTGCTGTCGGGGCACTCGGGCTGTGCTTGGGCTGGGCTGTCCTGGGACCCCTGCACTGGGTCCCAATCCACGCTGGTGCCTGTGGTGTCTGGCAGGCTCAGGTCAGCAGCTTCCGGAGGGATGGGATGAACGAGGGCTTCAACGACGATGATGTTCTTGTCTGCATTGATGGTGCCATATGGAAGGCTCTCCACTGAAATGCAGCACCCTGTGCTTCCTAACAGCTCTTCATTGATGGAAGCACAGGATGCGCTGTCGTAGCATGCCCTGCGTCTTCGGGACACACGAGGGCTCGGGTCACCTAGGAAGGAGTAGATGGACAGCGGTTAGTGTCAAACGTTCACAAGATGAATCATGAAAGAGGTTCTTGACATCTGGCTACGTAGTGGTGGTGGGCAGAAGCAAATAGGCTTCTAGCAACAGTGTCACTGTCTTGACAGTGATCCTCGTGCAGGTCCAGCTCTTGTGTTGACAAGAGACTCATTTGGGAAAGACAGGGGTGAACCAAAGATGTCAGGCACAGGCTCGAGCGCCAGAAGGAGGTACAAGCCCACTGAAAGCATGAATCCTACCTGTGCTGCTGACAAGCAGTGCTTTGAAAGCTGGATTTGCACCCTTACCTGCCAGGACCACGACTTGTGCTTCTGAGGGATCCCTGGCACTGAGCTGCAGTTGGCGTTTGGCTGCAGGGGATGGTTTGCCCAGACAGAAACAGGAACGCCAACTGCCAGCTGGTGACTCCGTCCTCTTGCTGTGAGAACTTGGTCTGGAGAGAGAAAGCAGAGCGTGCTGTCAGTCGTGGTGCAGGGTGAGGGAAGAGCTGCTCCGAGCCCTTGCCGACAGTTGCCCGTTCCTGGCAAACCCACCCGACCAATGATGATAGCGGCTGGAAAGGGAAGTCCTCTTTACCTTTCCGATGGAGAATCAATGACCGTGTGGAAGTTCCTCATTACAGCTGTGGGGCCTTCCTCCACCTCGGTGTTGCTGCTCTGTGTCGCAGCAGGAGAGCTGCTCTGGCCTCTCCTCTCAGCCTGTGCCTCCTGCAGCGTGAGCAGCTTTGTGGATGGAGGAGACACCCACACAGACTTGGGCCCGTCCAGAGAGCTGTGCCCTGCAAGGGGAAACCACAGGTAAGAGGGAGGATCAGAAGGCAGCCGCACAGCCATCCCAGTTCTGCATTTCTCTCAGACTTGCTTATCAGAGCCACTGGAAGAAGAGGAGCTCAAAAGAACCGTGTGCTCAGAGCTATGCTCGTGGCAAAGGACACAGCCACAATTAAGAGCAGCTCACTGTATCGAAACAGGCAAACAAAAAACCTAGAAAAACTAGGGGGCAGGGACCTCGGAAAGCTTTGCTGCCACACTTCAATCAAGCTTCACCTGCTTGCAAAACATCTGAACGGCAGTGACGGTTTTCTCCATGGAAGCTTTGGGTTTGGACACTCTCAGGACCCAGGAACGGGGCACCATATTCTAATCTAAAGCCAGAAGCCTGCTGTCTCCTCGACAGAAAAAGCATTTTCAAAGGTCTTGGAGAAGGCCTGGCTTGGATCAAGGTGTCAGATCAAGATCAAGCTAATGGAGGAAGACGCTCACCTGCCCTCTCTCCCACGGCTGGCGTGGATTTGGAGGGGAAGAGGACGTCTGTGTGGCTGATGAGGAACTCCACAACATCTGACTGCGTCTGCAGCTCCTTGCACGCAGCTTCTCCGCTGGCGCAGGCGGACTGGCTCTGCTGGGATCTGAAGAAAAGGCAGATCTTACAAGTCATTTCCCCAGGATCATTTCCCCCAGTCTGAATTTCTGTAGCCAAAACCTGACAAGTTGGGCTCTGGAGACTTCCGCAGTGGGCAATCAGCGATGCCACTGACAAAATTCTCCTGGATGATCAGGGACACAGCAGTCCCAGCTAAACAAGTGAGTAGAAACTGTCACCTGGAAATTGTGCCCCTGGGGTTGGGCCAGAGCAGAAGTAAGCATCGTGTTGAAACGGAAGTTTACCTTAAGAGGTTTGGAGCCCACACTATCGCCAAGTTCTGAGCATGCATGTTGGTGATGGAGCAGTTCCCGGCCAGAGACGCCAAGTGTCTCATAAGGTATTCCAGCGTCCTGGAAAACAAGAGGGGCAGATGTTCAGCACCAAAAAGCAAGCCGTGCTGCAGCGCACAAAACAAACCTCACTTCATGCCGGTTGTTGTCATTGCTACCGTCCCTGAATATGAAGTAGGTAAAACATTCCCAATGCCACCACACTGCAGCACCAAGCCCCAGCACAGCACAGCCGCAGCCATCGGCTGCACCAACCGTGCCCCCGTACCAAGGAACTGACCCAATCAACCGACCCGACGCAGCCTTCAGCCGCTTCAGCGTGCACAGGCATGATGCTGCCAGCGTGAGGCAACACCTGGAATCGCATCATGGCCCTCTGAAAGGCAGCAGGGCTGAACTCAGCAGACCGAGCGCAGCACTGACCTGTAGTGAGGAGCGGGCAGCTGCTGGATGGCATCCTGCATGCTGAGCAGCCGCTCCTCCTCCGTCGCAGCGCAAACAGCGTCCTGGAAAAAGGCAGGAAGGGATTCAGACACCAGGCGGGAATAGCAAAGGGAAGGGAATTCTTCCAAGCGTCGTGAATAGCTTAAATAAGCACCTCCTGGCACCACCAAAAGTGGCATCAGCCTGAGGCAGGATGTGGCAAAGACATGCCTCATGGGGCTAACAGAAATAAGACCTCGGAGCTGGGGCACTGCTGCAACCATCAGCCAGGACGCCCAGGGGAGAGGTGCGTGTCATTTCCAAGACATTGCCCTGAGCTTACCGAGAACTTGGCATACAGCTGCTCGGTCAGCAGAGGGTTCGGGAGCTCCCTGAAGTACATCTTGCAGAGGGAGCTCACGCTGTGAATGTCTCGGACGCTGAGCTCGGGAACCTGCTCCAACTCAAACTCATGGCTGCAGAGAAGGACACAGGATTGGGCAGAGGGCTTTGAGAAAGAGGAAAGCAAGTCCAAAGCCACACAGAATACAGTCAAGAAAAGGAAGGGGTTCCTCTGAACGCCCGCAGCATGGCACGTGCCCCTGCTGACAGCTGTGTCAGTCGCAGCACTCTTACCGTAGGCGCTGGATCCTGGACGCCACGCCGGACAGGCGGTAGATCCCCTGCACCACGCCATGCTGCTCAATGAACTCGGCGCAGCTCTGCAGGACCTGGGGGACTACAGAACAAGAGCCAGCGGTTAGCTCAGCTTCTTACTCAAGTCCTGCTTCAGGCCCTGCTCTTCTCACATCCCACCCAGTAAGCCCAGCCGGGCCACCGCTTGCTTCCTCCTTAGAGGAGAAAGCTGGCAGAGACAGCTGTAAGGAAACTGCACAGAGACGTGTTCTTGGCTTTCCAGAAATGCCACCACCAATCAACAGCCTGGAGAAAGTAATTCTGGCAAAACCACAGACACTGCAAGTCCCATCACAGCTCCCTGGGGAATGGAGGAATGCAATCTCAAGTCCAGAAGAGCTAGGAAAAGGATGCAGGATGCTCTGTTTGGCCAGAAGGCTTCCTATGTTTTCAGACTGAAACAATTGTTGGATATGATCTCCCTTTTATCTTTAGATGCCCAGCGGAGGGAGATCTCAGCAATGGGCTGTTCCTTACCATCACGGCCAGAGCGGAGAAGGTGCTCCCCCAGGTCACACCCAAACACCCCTTCCTTCGCTGGCTCCGGCTGCTCCGATCTCCTGGGGCGAGCCTTCACCACCGAACGAAGGAAGGTGCTGAGCTTGCCCCGTTTCCTCGGCACTGCAAAGAAACAAAACAAAGAAACCAGTTCATTTCAGGCTTGGCTCGGTTGGACGAGGCCGAGCGTAACGCCTTCGACCGAGCACGGAACATCGGGAAGAACATTCCCAACAAGGACACGCAAGAACGGATTTTCCCCGTCCCTGCACGTGCCCAAGGCCAGGTCAGAAGGGGCCCCGGACAGCCTGCTCTCGACTCCTGCTAAATGCGTCGGCTGCCGACCCAGACTGAGGCAGAGGCCATGGAGCCTGAGGATGATCCTTTAGGCCCCTGCCAATCCCAAGCCATTCCAGGAGGATTCTGTGACTTCCCCAAGCCCAACAATAAACACAGTGGGATTGGGACAGATCTCTGCGTGTTCCCATGGACCTTAATGCAGTCCTGTTGCTAATCTTGCTCAACGCTAGCATTAACGAACCCCCTGAAAGCCACGCTCTGACCCCATTTTACTAACCCGCATTGTCAAATGTAACATGTGTACCTGGCTTTGGCAATGAATTGATGAGGGACTCGGGAACTTTTCCACTGATGAGCTCCACGCACTCACCAGGGAAAAACCCAACCTGTAACAAGAACAAAAAGAGAGGAGGGCATTAGCCTGAGCCCAGAGCCCAAGGGAATGTCCCCTGACAGCGACACAGGGCAACCGTTTGCATCCGGAAGCCATCCTGTGCAGGCAGAGCAGCTCCAAGCTGATATTCCTGACTCTACTGAAGTTGGGCTCTCTAGTCGAAAGCATGTGCCTACCTGAAAGCCACGCTTGCCTCTCCACCGGGGGCTCAGCTCCTTTGGTGGCATATCAATAATGCACACCAAGTCTCCCACCTGCAAGAGATTGAAACGTCAATCCCAGCTTCAGCACAGCTGGCAGGAAAACACAGCTCAAATAACTGCCTTCTTCTGCGCCACAGAATATCCTAAAGCTAGACAGCAATTGCACCAATGCAGCCCCAAGGCATTTTCCCTTCTAAAACTGAACTTGGAGGTACAAGGGTCACACAACATACACAGTACAGCTGTGCAGTAGGAAACAGGTCTCAAAATCAGCAGGCTCTCTGCCAAAGGCTATGGAAGAGCTCCACTTTAACCACGGGCATCGGTTAGCAGGGCTTCCTGAACACATCTGCACACTTCACACACCCGTCTGCTGTTGCTCAGAGACCAGGCTCCCATACTGGGCAGGATCTGCTTGATTACAAGGTTCAAATGCCCAATCCAACCATACTGGAGAGATGGCTGAACTCCTCCTGACCCAGCGCAAGTCTAAGCTGGAACCGAACCTTCGAAGCTTCACCTCACGAGACATTCTGAAGGTGTCTGTGAATATTCCTGAGCCGTTCACACCCTAGACTACTCTCCCGTGCATGACAACAAGGAACGCCTGCAACTGCTTACCTCCAGGGAGACTTCATCCGGCCCCTGGGCGACGTAACGCTTAATAACATGGGCTGCCGCAATCGCTGGCACGTTGAAAGATGACTCCGCACGCACCAGCTGCGGCTTCCACATGTTATCAGCCTGCAAAACAGAGCACAGGCCGTGGTCAGGAGCTGAGGACAAACCAGGAGGATTTCAAGGTGAGGAGCACATCTGCAGAGAAAGCTGCAGGAAATGCGCTCCCTCCTGCTCAGGAGCACTTCAGAAGGAGCTGCACTTCTCATCACAGTTGTTTCTCTTCCTGGCATGCAGCAGGATCACCAGGCCATGCAAAGATGCATCTCTCTCTACACAGACTCATCAGCAATGGCACTGGCGTGGACAGGTGGCCTGGCCCCCTTTGGCCCACTCTTTCCTGTAGGAGAGTACATCTGCAGCTCCCTCTGCTAGCTCAACACAGGGAACAAAGACAAGTCAGAGCTTCATACTGTACCTCCGTGCCCGCTACCTCGGGCTCACATCTGATCTCGCTGCATGCGTTGCCCATCCCAGCAGGTGTGACAAGCTGGAACAGAGCAGAAACACACTTCTGTTTTCTCTATTCACCCAGCACAGTATGGAGGGACTTCTTCAGAGCTACCCTTGCATACCCTGCGGCATAGGCAAGTGTTCGAGAAACTACCCCTTGCTTCAGTAAATTCAAACGTGACAGCCTCTGAGGCAGTGCTGTACCAAGTTGCTATCCCTCTGCCAGCAGATGGGGACTCTGGCACAGAGCAGCAGATGCATTCGCCCAGAGCGCTCTGACAGTGCGACAGCAGGGCATTAGACAGCACTCTTCTGAGGGCTGAGCTGGAGGGCAGTGAAGAAACCCACGGCATGCAAAACGACGTGGTGGGACAAAAGATGGCACGTACCTGGCAACGAGATCACCTCAGGCTATCTGCAGCAGTTCCTGGTCACTCTGCTCAGATCTTATGAGAGCAAAAGCTGCACCAAGGCAGTGGGCAGAGGGTGGGCAGAGGAGAGAGAAAGAGCAGGTCAGTGAGCAGGAATAAGACAGCCATGGAATAAAGCACACAGCACAACTGTCCCATCCACTTGCTGCAAGACATGCTGAGTCTCAGGCTATGTGATGCCTGTCCGCCCAGCAGCTTTACTCTGCTTCCACAACTGAGCAAAGAAGACGGCTGAAGAAGCATGGGACGGGTGGTACTTTTATGAATACCCCCTTTGGGACGTGTCTACCGGGGGAAAATGACGTCTGATGCGCAAGAGTAAGCAATACGGTGCTGGGAGCTCCGACAGCCAGCACTTCTCAACACCTCACTGCCCACCCGTCCATCCCACGCCGGCTCAGCTTACCTACAGGATGCTGCGCACGATGGTACTCAAACAAAGGCACTAAAGGCACAAGAACAACAAGCCAAACAACCACTCCGAACTCCTACACGCCCACAAAGGAACATAGAACACACCACTCCTCTCCACATGCCAGCCGCTTATGACATCACCAACAGCCACCAGCCTGGTCCACCATGACCCCCCACAAGGGGGGGAGGCAAGACCCCCTGGTCACATGTGATTCCAACACGGCACCACAACATTCCAGAACTCAGGGTGGGGTTGGAATTACATCCTGGTGTGGCAGCGCAATGGGAGGTGTTTGGGCACAGCTGAAGAGCTGACAGACACCGGAGGTTTCCAAAGGAGGGTGCCAGGTTAACTCTCAGCATTCTTTTGCAGGGCTCTTTGGGATGCTTCAAACCCATTTCACTGCCTAGGTCATTTCTAGCAAGTCCAGCTGACAAATGCTCACTTTGTCTGGGTAACGCCTCTATGCATCATGAATGAAAAAGAAAATAAAATGGGCACGCGACCCTGTGAAACTTACCTCTCTGCTCTTGTTGTCAGCCAGACACCCAAGATGAGCATTGCGTGTCCCTGCTCCTGAATCAGATGCACCCAAGCCTGTGCTCCACTCTGACCCACCTCATGGTTTACATTATAGCACACATTGTGGCACATACATTTTTTTTCCCACAGGCCCCTCGCCTCTCTTGTTAGTGTCAGATCCACTCAGGTTAAAATACATGGATCAGAACAGCCATTCAGTTCTGCTGAGGCAGGATCCCACCGCTGGGATGTCCCCCAGTCCCATTCCCTGCTTCTCCTGGCACGGGTGGGGAAAGGAACAGCAAGTGATATCACCTACCCAGACTTCTGCTGGGCCTTCCATTCGGTCGCCCATCCCAGGGAGAAGCAGGGGAGCTCCCGTGGCACAAAGCTCGCAGCTGCAGAAATCAAGGCTGCCTCTAAGATGGTGCTTTCAAACAGCACGAGTAACTGGATGTAGGACTTGAAACACAAGGGTAACATGAAAAAGCCACCAGTCCCCACGGATGGGGCTGTTCGCAGAGACAACAGCTGCGTGCTTTCCAGCAGTGTGATGCTCACCCAACAAAGCGCTCAGCCAGCAGATGCCTCCAGCGTCTGAGCACCCATTTGGAGATGGTTTTCTTAACATCCAAGCTGAATCTCCCCTCATACAACCTGAGGTTGTTCCTTCCACTCCTGTCACTACTTACATGGGAGAAGAGCAGGACAACCCTCACCTCCACATAACCTCTCTTCAGGTAATCGTACAGAATGATAAGGTCCTCCCTGAGCCTCCTCTCTTCCAGACTAAATCATCCCAGTTCCATAAGAAGCTCCCCATAAGACTTGTGCTCTAGACACCTCACAGCTTCACTGGTCTCTTCTTTGCATGAAAAAAAAAACAACAAAAATACATACATAGATTCCTGACCAAAAAAGGTGGGAGTTAATAACCACCAAAGAGGTTCCTGTTCCCTGGCCTAATCCTGGCACTCCAACTCCTGGGTGATGCCCACAGGCTTCAAGTCAGGTCTCAAATCCATTGGACTCCCGTCAGAGAACTCCATCAAAAAGGATGTTACACATGTGACACTTACATTCATTTTGCGCCAGAAACAGCACTGCCAGCAGGAGCGGAGAGGTGACTGTCCCCCTGTACTCGGCACTGGTGATGCTGCAACTCAAGTTCTGTTTCCAGTTTTGGACCCCTCAGTGCAAGAAAGACACTGAGGCTTTGGAACGTGTTCAAAGAAGGGCAACAAAGCTGGTGAGGGCTCTGGAGCACAATGGGGCCATATGAGGAGAGGCTGCAGGAGCTGGGAATGCTCAGCCTGGAGAAGAGATGGCTCAGGGGAGACCTTCTTGCTCAATATAACTTCCTGAAGGGAGGTTGTAGTGAGCTGGGGGACGGCCTGTCCTCTTGTGTCATTATTGACAGAACTAGAGGGAATGGTTTCAAGCTGCAGCAGAGGAGATTCAGGCTGGACATTAGGAAATATTACTTCTCAGAAAGGGTGGCCAAGCACTGGAATGGACTGCCCAGGGAGCTGGTGGAGTCACCGACGCTGGGGGTGTTCAAGGAACGACTGAATGTTGTGTTGAGGGACGTGGTTTAGTGAAAGCCATTAGTAGTAGGAGAACTGTGCTAACACTCATGATTCAAATTACGCAGAAGTTCTCGGTGAGAACTGTACCTAACATTTCTCCTTCTTCAAGCAAACAGGCCCAACACGTGGTCGTAAAAATGCTTTCATCAGAAAGAAGCAGAGATGGCATGGCAGGACAGATGTACTCAGTGTGCATGTTTGAAGCCATTCGAGATCCTAGTCATTCTTGCTGTAGGACCCCTGACTTCTGTTAAAAGCTGAACGGAATACCCATTTTCCATCAGCTACCACCATCCCAAACAGCCAGCCTTCTTGCAGCCACCTGGCCCAAACATCCCTTTGGCTCTACATTTGATTCCTGCAAGAGAGATGGGAGCTCGGCACGCACACCATCCCTCCAACACCCCAGCCCAGCAGCAAGGGATCACAGCACTGGCACAGCTGAAACAAAAAGGGTGCGCGAGTTTCCTGGTAGCACTCAGTGTGAACAAATCTACCACTGAGCAACACCGTGAGCCCCCACTCACCTCAGCACAGGTCAACCTGTAACCCCAGCCTTCCCCTATCCACGTGCACACGCACACCTGTGTGCCACCCTGCCTGCTTTGCACACCCTCATGCACGCACCGCATCTTCTGCCCTCCTTTGCATTCACAGACATGTGCAAACCATCCCTGGGAACACGGACGTGCCTACACCTACCACAAACATCCCTTTGTCTGCACCTGTGTGCAGCCCAACTCCTCAGCACACGCACTCGTTTGTGCCACCCTGTCCACGCACTCACCACGTGCCCTCCAGCATCACTGCTGCCTCGCTACAAGAAAGTCATTGAGGCACTGGAACTTGTCCATGGAAGTCTGTTTCTCCAGCAGCTCCCATTCATCATCAGCTCCCATTCTGAACTCCACTGTGCAAAACAGCAAAACTTCTCCTGCAAATGGCTGCAGTCACCAAAGCTCAGCCCACTGTCCAGGTACTAGCCTTCTCCCTTCTGTTTTCCACATTAGCCCATCTTTTTGCTCCCCAAAATGGAACTGCACTTCAACAGCCAAAACACAAACTAATACATCACTTTGCACTGCTCCTTCCCGCACCCCCAAGTAAATGGTTACCTGACATCCCCTACAGCACAGCACCTGCTCAGAAGTAACATTCAAACTCTATTCTTTCCTACTTCTTAATAGAGGACGGGAAAAACTCACTTCTGCATGGCGGTAAGGACAGTCTGTCCCCATCACATCCCTCTGTCTGCTAAAGGTGCAACTGGATCTCTTGCGGCCTGCTGGCTGCTGCTCACAAACGCAGGGAACTGCACCACACTGATTCTAAAGAGAGAAAGGAAGAAACGGGGGTGGGAAGGGGCACCCATGGTTTGCAGAGATGCTCCAGATTGTGCCGGAGATGGAATATCAGAGTGCTGGGACATTGTTTATCACTAAGGAAAACACTTGGAAGCATATTCAGTCTGCATAAGCTGTAATTCCTGGGCACAGTTAGCTTGCCTATGGCTCAGCTGGAGGAGGCGGGTGCTCTCAGACACCTGCTCAGGGGGTTCAGCTGAGACACTTGCACAATGCTGGGATCATTCTGATGGAAGCTATGTCTTCAGACACCGTGGTTCAATCCATCCAGAATTATCATGCAGAGCCTTAGCTCTTGAACAGCACTTCTTCCCCACCCTTCACTACTCCAAGCAGCTCCAACAAACTTCTCAGAAGAAACACAGGGCAGCAGAGACCTGGCAGACCATAACCAAGTGCAGCCTGCACTTGGGAGGGCAGTGCCCACTCCTTGCTTCCGCCCTGCTCCAGCAGGTTAAGGAGTCTGAGCCTCACTGTCCTTTTACAGCTGAAGACTTTCAGCACCTCATGCCAACATTTCTCACTAAGATACACCCAAGGCATTGAATTCTCTTCTCACTACCTCCTCCCAGTCCTCCCCTAGGAACAGAAACCACTAAGATTCTACAGCAAACGCATCTACACTGCAAGAGCACACTGAACCACCTGCAACAGTGAAACACGGTTTTCTAGAGTGGCTTTGAAAACACACCTTTCGACAGCTGTCTCCCTGTAGCCAAAAGGAAACTGAGCAGGAAAAGAAGAGTCCAGCCTGAAACACGCCCGTGCTACTAGCCCAGGTTTTTCACGGTGAATGCAGAATCCATCCTGTTCTTGAGGTAACAAATGACCAGTGGGTCTCCCCTTGCTCCACCCCTTCTCCTTAAAAGAGAGAAAAAGAAAGAGAAAACAAGCAGAAGAAACCCAGGCGTACCTTTCCACACACAGAGCAGAAATTGGAACAGCAGCTGTCTCCTTCCTGAGACATGGTGGGGAGCATCCCAGAGGAAGCCCAGGTTCTTTGCTTCTCTCCACAGGGACTTCAAGCACTCCTGGCAAGAGCTGGTTTTGTTCCTTCTTCAGCTGCTTCCATCACCAAAATCTCCTTTTGAAAAGGAACCCTAAAGAAAGAATCAGCAAATGAAAAATAATGAGCAAGAACCACTTTCCCAGCTTTCTTCTGACACGCAATTTAGACTCTCGACTAGGGCAAGGTCTTAAAATCAGCTGCTTACAAGAGCTGTCCCCACATATATCCAGCTTCTGCACAGCTGCCATTATTTCGGACAGTGAGTGTAATCACAGAACCATAGGACGGCCCGGGTTGGAGGGGACCTCAAGGATCATGAAGATCAATCACCTCCCTGTCCCTGCTGGCCATCCCCTCTTCTGATGCAGCCCAGGGTACCATTTGCTCTCTGAGCTGCAAGAGCACGCTGATGGCTCACGTTCTCTTCTTCATCCACCAGGACCCCCAGGTCCTTCTCTGCGGGGCTTCTCTTAAGGACCGCTCCTCCCAGTCTGTAGGAATGCCTGGGATTCCTCCAGCCCAAGTGCAAAACCTTGCACTTTGCTGTGTTGAACCTCATTAGATTCACCTAGGCCAACCTCTCGGGCGAGGTCCCTCTGAATGGCATCCCTTCCTTCTGCTGTGTCAGACGCACCCTCAGCAAACAGCAGAGGGTGCACTCGATTGCATCATTGGTGTCCCTGATAACGATGTAAAAAAGCACTGGTCCCAAGACAGACTCCTGGATGACACCACTTGGTATCGGCCTCCACCTGGACACAGAACCATGAATCACCACCCTCTGTCTGTGGCCTTTCAACCAATACCTTCTCCACCAGGTGGTCCACCTGTCAAATCCACGTCCCTCCAATTTAGAGAGAAGGATGTGGTGGAGGGCCATGTCAAAGATCTTGCTCAAGTCCAGGTCAATGACATCTGTTTCCTTCCTTTTGTCCACAAATGCCGCCACTCCATCACAGAAGGCCGCCAGACTGGTTAGGCATGGCCTTCCCCTGGGAAAGCCATGCTGGCTCTATTTGATCACATGCTCATTCCTGATGTGATCAAGCATGTCTTTCAGGTGGATCTGTTCCTCACCATCTTCATAGCAGTTATACATTTGAATCAAATCATTGGTGTTGCTCTCACGAAGAAAACCTCTTTGTCTTCTACTCCTGCTGCAGCTGCAATGGCTGCACCAGCATGACGCACGTGTTGGACAAACCTCCAGCTCTGGCCTAGCCATGCACAGCAGCAGTCCGTCCCCCTCCCAGCTCACTCACCACTGTGCTGCTGTGCCACAAACTCGGTGCAGCAGCGAGAGCAGGCAGCACCCATCACCCTCCTCCAACTCTCACTGCCAGCTGGGATGAGGACTGACACAGCGTGCCCACCCCAGCCCGGCTTTTCTGCTGAGACACCTCCCAGCAACCACCCAGCACCAAACCCAGCTCACCTCTTAGTTCTGCTCAGCCTAAGCTGCGCCCAGCTCACGTGCACACCGCAGCAGTGCTTCTGACAGGCTCTCACAGGGTGGTCTTTAGCAAGGGGGTCCAAAGCTCTGTCTCCACGTGCAGCACGCTCAGGAGAGCAACAGCTCTGCTCACCAGCTGTGGGACAAATGATCCCACACCAGCAATGACTGCAACCTTAAGCAAAGGGAGAGGCCGCCTCCTAGATCCAAATTTTAAGAAACCAACACCCAAGAGGTGTCACCTGAAGTCAAATATCAGAGAAATTAAGATGACTCTTCTGCATCCAGCTTGGATCACTCCCTCACTCAGGCACACCACGATCAGATCAAGGACATGCTGCCTCTGGGCTGCCTTCAGCTTAGAGACCATAAGGGTTTGGGCTTCCAAACACTCAGCAAGCGTTTGGATGAGCCAGCTTCCTGCTGTGGAGCCCCCTGCATCACTGCTGCCCGACACAAAAGCTGCCTCCTTGGTTCCCAGCCTTACCTTCTCATGCCGTTCATCCTGCTCTGCAGCTCCTGCTCTGAATAGTCTTCTTATGTTCCCACGGGGCAGGTAGAAAATGAAGACATGGCCCCTGCCACCAAGGTCAGCTCTGCAGCACACATGACCTCAGGAGCACTTGGCTACTCATGCAAACTGCGTAGTGCAAGGAAGATTGTTGCCTGTTGCACTTCTTCTTCTCCTGGCTCAGAAAGTAGCTTTCCTACCTAGTAAATGGGAAAAGAATAGTAATAATTAAAAAAAAGAAAACAAAAGCCTGACACAAAGCAGACGTGATTGTTACTGTGGAATTCAGGAGGGCGTGGGATTTGCCCTCTATATGAAGAAGCTGACTGCTAAGGACTAAGAACAGCCATGATCACATGGAGAACTTGCAGGTCAAATTAATGGCTGAACCAATCGTGGGCTTCTGGAGGTGAGGGTCTGCTCCAGGCCGCCCGGTGAAGGGAGCCTGTTGATGGGCCCTGCTTACTGCAGCTACCAGAAGCACCGCGCTTACAACTCACCAACCAAGAGCCAGGCCTTGACAACTAGGCTGATCTGAGTACGTGGGAGGGAGCCAGACAGGGGACCACAAGTGTCCATTTCCACTGCAGCTCCCTGTAGAGAACAGCACCAATCAGCAGGCCTGAACAAACTTATTCACAGGCTTTGCACTGAGTCTTTTCTTCATAGAAAAAGTCACAGCGATTCCTGTTCAAAAAATGGAGGTGTTAATATGTACCAAGAAAGTTCCTGTTCCTATGCCTCATCCTCTCACCCCAACTTTCCTTGCCTCATCCCCAACTCCTGGATGATATCCACAAGGTTAATGGCAGGTCTCAAACCCATAGGACTCCTTTCACAATGTTCCATCAGAAAGGATGGTACACTTGTTCTATACACTCAAGCGGACTGAGCATCCGTATCTCAGTCACTTAAAACACACAGAAGCATCCAAAGCCAGAGCACACACATCCCTTCCTGTGGTACTGGAGCCCACAGCTCTCCTTCACACCTCTGTCGAGTTTCGGTGTTTTACACCCATGCAGCCTCGCTACGGTTCCATGGGTGTCACCCAAGACCTGCAGGACCTCTTTCTCCGCAAACCCCACCTGCAGGCACTGGCTCATGAGGTTCACCACCTGCCCTCCTGCGCAAGAACAAGCATTAAGAACGAGAGCAAAGTGCACCGGATCCAACCTGGCCTGCTCTGACCCTCAGTCCCGCCACGGATGCAGACTCATCCTCAGAGCCAGGCTGGACATCAACACATGCATCATTCTTCAAACACCCCATCCCAGCAGCAAGGGATCAAAGCGCTGGGACAGCAGAAACAAAAATGCTGTGAGAGTTTCCTGTTGGCACTGTACATGAACAAATCTACTGCTGAGCAACAGGATGGGAGACAAACAGCAGAAAACAACCAACCTGCAGAACTAACTCGTTTGGGGTTGGCCCAGATGTTTGCATGCTCCCTTTCCACGGCCCAGGCCAAGCGTGCTGAGCTGCTCCTCATTTGCACAGGGGGAGAACGCTGCAGATGGGATGTGGTGGCTATGCACACCATGCCTTTCTCCTGCTTTTCCTCTCTCCATCTTCCATTAGCAAACAGCATCTCCAAGCTTTCCTTCCTGAAAAAATCACTGGTAAAAAAAAGAACTGGCAAGCTTGCTTTTAAAAATGCCGTGTTTATACAGCTTGATGCTTTAAAGCAGAAGCTCACCTAGCAATGACCTACGTCAGACAAGCCTGCAGAGAAGTTATTTCTCTCTGCCGGCAGGCTTTGCACACATTCGCAAGTGCGACAGTCTGCCCAGATCTCAGCACAACTTTACTAATGGCTGAAATCCAGTTTATGCCCACCGCGTTTTTCTCTCTTCTGAAACACTGTACTGCTGCAAGAAGCAATGATGCAAGTACAGAATCACAGAATTAGAGCTAGAAGGGACCGCTAGAGACCATTCCCCTGCTGGCCATGCTCCTTTAAATGCACCCCAGGATCCCACTGGCCTTCCTGGCCGCCAGGGCACACTGCTGGCTCATGGCTGACCTGTCACCCACCCGGACACCCAGGCCCTACTCTGCAGAGTTCCTCTCCAGCAGGTCACAACCCAGCCTCGACCGATACCTGCAGTTATTCCTTCCCAGCTGGAAGACTCTACACTTGCTCTTGCTAAACCTCATCTGCTTTGTTGTTGGCCCAGCTCTCCAACCTGTCCACGTCTTGCTGAATGGCAGCACGGCCTTCCGGTGTGCCAGCCACTGCTCCCAGCTTTGACTCATTGGCATCCTTACCGAGAGTGGACACTACCCCTCTTCAGGGTCAATGACAAAGGCATTGAACAAGACCAGACCCAGCACCGACCCCCAGAGAGCATTGCCACTCACAGCTCTCCAACCGCACTCTGCACCGCCGATCGCCACCCTCTGAGCTTGGCCAGTCAGCCTGCTCTCAGCCTACCTCACCAGCCACTCATCTGTCCCACACTTTTTCAGCTTTATTACCAGGATGTCATGGGAGACTGCATCAAAAGCATTGCTCAAGTCAAGGTAGACGACTTCCACTGCTCTCCCGCCATCATCCCAGCTGGTGATGCCATCGTAGAAGGCTAACAGGTTGGCCAAGTACAATTTGTCCTTGGTAAATCCATGCTGACTATTCCCGAAGGTCTTCCTCTTCTCCAATTGCTTGGAGATGCCATCCAGAACAAGCAGTTCCAGCACCTTTCTGTGCTTCTTTATGCCACAAAAGCTAGGAAAGAAGAAAATAGTTCCACATTAGGCATACATTTCAAAGAGGCTCCAGACAAGTGGAGACAGGGGAAAGCACTGGCAAGCCAAAGCAGGTCAAAATTTCCCACACTGCGTTAGCTACGGGGACGATAAATCATGCCCCCAAACCGCTTGCACTAGAACACCCAACCTGAAATCATAGAAGCTGCCGAGATACGAGTTTATCACAACCCAGAAGTCCTTTAGATCGTGCACTCCCTGGTGCAGTGACACTGGAGGATCAGAACCCTTGGAGAAAAGAACCGGGCCTGCTCAGCTCCTTCCCACCCTCCCAAGGAAAAGCAAACCAGCCGCACCGCTGCCAGCACAACCCCGCAGCACACAGCAGGGAACACAAACAGCTACCCAGTGCTCCCCTTCACTCCCAGCCTAACTACGAGTCCACCGGAGGATTCGGCGGGAAATCAATACAAAACACATGTGAGTGCACACAGGATTGCATAAAGCCAGGATGGAATTGCACACGCAAGTGTGTGTGCACAGGGCTGCACGAGTGTCTGCGAGCACATCCCCCTACTGTCCACCCTATAGACATATCCCCCCGTATCAGAGAATCATAGAATGGCCTGGGTTGCAAAGGACCGCAGCGATCATCTAGTTTCAACACCCCTGCTGGGTGCTGGGATGCCAACCACCATACCGGGATGCCCACAGCCACATCCAGCCTGGCCCTGAATGCCTCCAGTGATGGGGCATCCACAACTTCCATTCCCCCTTGTCCTATCACTATCCACCCTCATAAACAGCCATTCCCCCTCCTGTTTATGCGCTCCCTTCAAGTACTGAAAGGCCACAATGAGGTCCCCCCGCTGCCTTCTCTTCTCTAGGCTAAACAAGCCCAGATCCCTCAACCTTTCCTCATAGGAGAGCTGCTCCAGCCCTCTGATCATCACAGTGGCTCTCCTCTGGACCAACCCCAACAGCTCCACATCCTTCCCAGGCCTGGACACAGTACTGCAAAGAGGACCTCACAAGAGCTGAGTAGGAGGGGACAATCACCTCCCCCTCCCTGCTGGTCACCCCTTTTTCAGTGCAGCCCGGAACACACGTGGATGTATCTTTTTATATTCCCATCTATGTACATATATAGAGCACACCTACACCCCCACCATCTGCTAGAACTCCATATTCCTCCCCATAGCACCCAACAGCCCCCAGGAGCCCCATATCACCCCAAGGCCCCCACAAACCTCTCTCTCTCTAGACACCACCCCTTCAAGCCCCAGATCTGCCCATATCCTCCAATAGCTCCCCACAACCCCTACACACCCTCAGAACCCCCTTGAGCCCCTAGTCCTCCTATGGCCCACCACAGCCCCATATTCCCCCTAGAGTCCCCCTCAACTCCCTGTAGGTTTTTACAGCCCCTGCACAGCTCCCTACAGTCTTATATGACTACCTAGAGTCCCCCCACAGCCCCCTACTTTCCTACATCCCCCAGTGGCCCCCCCACATCCCTCTACGGCCCCTGAAGAAAAAACAAAACTAGAGCGCTGCAGTTAGAAAGAGACCATTGAAAACAAATGCAAAATTCACAGGCTCACAGGGAAAACTCCAAGAGAAGCAATCTACACAGAGAGATCCTTTCCCAGTGGCATTCCCCCAGTCCCAAAACCCTCTCTGGCCCCCCCACAATCCCATATCGCCCTCTCCCCCCTCTCCCCCAGCCCCATATCCCCCTCTGGCACCTCCACATCCCCATGTTCCCCTATGGCTCCTCCACAGCCCCATATCCCCCTCTGCCCCTCTCCCCCCCACCCATCAGTCCTATATCCCCCTCTGGCCCTTCCCACTCCCATATCCCCCTCTGCCACCCCTCCGAGTGCAATATGCCCCTCTGGCCCCTCCCCCGCTACCTCATATCCCCCTCTGCCCCCCACCCTTCAGTCCCATATCCCCCTCTGGCCCCTCCCAGTCCCATATCCTCTTCTGCCCGCCCCCCCACCAGACCCATATCCCCCTCTGGACCCTCCCCACAGCCCCATATCCCCCCTCTCCCCCCCCCCCCAGTCCCATATCCCCTCTCAGCCCCCTACCCACAGCTCCATATCCCCCCTCTGCCCCCTTCCCAGTCC
This sequence comes from Excalfactoria chinensis, assembly GCF_039878825.1. NCBI lineage: Eukaryota > Metazoa > Chordata > Aves > Galliformes > Phasianidae > Excalfactoria > Excalfactoria chinensis. The sequence goes on along the minus strand of NC_092857.1, from coordinate 69,333,080 downwards.
CATATCCCACTCTGCCCCCTTCCCCCTAGTCCCAAATCCCCCTCTGCTGCCCCCCCGCACCATATCCCCCTCTGCCCACTCCCCAGTTCCATATCCCCGCTCTGACCCCCTCCCCCCACCAGTCCCTTATCTCCCTCTGGACCCTCCCACACAGCCCCATATCCCCCTCTGCCCCCCTCCCCCCCAGTCCCATCCCCCCTTCTGCCCCCCCCAGCCCTCTCCCCGCTCCAGTGCCGTTCTCCCCGCACTCCGGCGGAGCTGTTCTCAGCACTCGTTCCGTGGTGCCGGTTTCCGTCCCGATGCAGCTCGCACAGCCCCGGCTGCCGCGCCGGTCCCGTTCGCCCTCGGATCGGACCGGGCTGCGGAGCCGCACTCTGTGTGGAGCCGCCCCTCCAACGGCCGGGACGCAACGCTGGTTCCCGCGCACTGCGGCTCAGCCAATCGGAGCCGGCGGAGCTGCCGCTGCCCAATGGGAGGCCGGGGGAGGGGCGGACACGGGTCAGGAGCTGGGAGCCAGGAATGGCCGCGGGGGGAGGACGGAGGTGTGAGGGAGCAGCATCCAAACAGCAGGAGAAACAGCACTGAACGGCAGCACAAACCACAGACAGGAAGCTCGGGCTGATCAAGAGCAGCACCGGGATGCGAGAGATCGTTTGCTCCCATCCACAATGGCAGCACAGCTCCTGCTGCAGGAGTGCCTTAGGAATCCAACTCCATCACCACACAGCAGAGATCAAGCAGGTATGATCGTGGCGTTCCTGAGACCCTATTAGCATCAGCCCCTCCCCCTTGCGCCTGCGTAGTGAGTGGTGGGGGTGGGGGTGGGATGAAGGCTCATCGTCTTCCTCGCCTTCAACTTTTTCACTATTCAGCCGTACAGGAGATGCCCCTAATGGCTACAGCTCCAGGAGACAGCCAGCTGAAGAGATGATCCATTGATGTTATGGAGCCGTTTCTGCTTTCATAACAGCCTTGTTATCACATGAATCACGTGTGTTTTGAACATGACATCTACGGATGCAGATGTAAGTTCCTCTCCAGTGACTGACGTGATTCTGTTCACTCCATGGCAAAGTCAAGGTACGTACATTCTGGAAATCTCAAACCGATGCTGTGAATCAACTTGGCCAGGCGTAAGTTCTTAATGTAATGTAAAAACGTGTTCTGTGCAGTGCGTTAAGCAATTACTTTTTCTAAGGCTATTTAAAGAAGTAGTAAAATAAATAAATAAATGGCTCGGGTGCCAGAGACATCCAAACTCTGAAAATCAAAAGTCACACTGACAGCATCAGAAATTCTTTCAGCTGCAGTTATTCAAGCCTTAACTTTCACCTTGGATTCTACTGAATTCCAGACAAGATCCTAGAGCTCCTGAACTACGGAAAACAACTAGGAAGGAATGCTGGAAATGGGACAAGATGGGATTTAGGTCATGTTATGTTATAGACACGAGTTCTAAAGCAGCATAAAATCCAAAGCAGCAGTGACGGGCCAGGGAAGCACAGAGAGAGGTATGTAGCCAGCAGTGCTCGCTTGGCAGGATTACAGAAGACAGCCGTGGAACCAAATGCTGAGTCCCTATGACACTACCCCTGCCACACAGCTGGAGAATTGCCTGCACTGTGCTGCTTTGCTGAGACTGAGGCTTGACATTTGGTGGGGAGGGGAAAGTGATAACAGTGGCTTTGCCCCCACCCCGTCTGCCAGCTGTTTCTGATGCTCGGAGAAGCAGCAATGGCATGCTCCCAGTGTGATTACTTAATCTTTTCAACATACAGATAAATGGAGTTTCCACACTCTTAAGACTAAGCAATATTTGATGCTTACATGAAGTAACTTGCTAAAGTGTGTCTAAGGAAGAAACTGAAAAGGTATTGATGGTGCGAGATAACTGGAAATAACCTGTTAAGTACAAAACTGTTGGATGCAACAGCAACATTCGCTTTTGTTTCCTGAGGGTGACTAGGAATTAGCACTTACTTAGCCATCAGTGACTGTAACATGGTGTAGAGATCTCAGCCTGGGAGACAGCTCGTTGCACAAATGGCAGATGTTAATGCTCTCATGCCATGCAGCAAGCACAACATTGGTTTTTTGAACTAGGGTTTACAGCACCTTTCTGGGCATGTGATACTCACTACATAAGTGATTGCATCTGTCATGAGCAGCCTGTTTTGTATCTTGTCATGGATAGTTACCTGGTCTATTAGGTAATGATGCACTTGATAAGTACAAAGGTGTTAATGTCTTAATATTCTGTTTCTACTCAGAATACTGACCAAAGGAATAAGTTTGATGTCAGCAGTGGAGAAGCTGTGGAAAAAGCTGGCAAAGTCTTGGAGATGGTGTCTCAGTAAGTATGCTGGAAGTAGGGGGGGAAATAAAGGATGCTTCTTTCTTGCAATTTGCCACCCTCACATCTGGTCATGTTACACAGGATGTTAGTTACACAGGATCACGGAATACCGGCATCTTCACAATCTTGCAGTTCTTAAAACAGAAGTTTCTTGGACAATTTCTGCTCTGAGATAGAAATTCAGAGAAGAGTAACATTTATTTATTTATTTGTTTGTGTGCTTACTTATTAAATGCATGAAATAAATTAGTTGTTTTTCGATTTAAAGCAGTGTTTTTAAATGCATCAATCCGCATGATGAATGCAAAGAATTAGCTGGTCCCTTGCAAACTAAAGCAAGCTTTCTCCAATACTTTGAATACTGATGTATCATCCTTTCTGTGAGTGAAAAGTATTGAGTGTTTATAAGTGTTTGTTCTTAAAGCACAGTTGAGCATATGAGTGTGAGGAGAAAAAAAAACACCATTCCAGTGTGGGTGGTTTAATGTATATTTTAATTAATGAGTGTTTCCTGTATTTCTACTCAGTGGAGAAATGGCAGATGTGGTGTGACAGGAGAAATGTCCTTTACAGGAGAGTTAATAAAAAAAACACCTTGTCTTTTCACTTAGTCCTTTTAAAGAAGGGGAAGGATGACTATACAAGGTTTGATCAGACATAAAAACACTTCAGCATTTAGTTCTGTTATTATCTTCCTTGCTGTATAACGTGGCTCTCGGTGTAAAGGCACAGAAGAAGGTGGTAGTTGTAGATACATCTTGTATTTGTACGCCAGTAAGATTATTAAGTTATTGTTATATTCTTATAAAGTTCCTGATACCTTTCATAGCCTTTGTTAAATTAGGTTGTTCTGCCTCTAGAGCAGCTACGAATTTGAGAAGTGCCTTTGTGAGTCAGGAAAAGATCTGTAGCGTAGTATCCCATTTCCAGTGGGGAAAGAAAAGAACGGTGCAAGCATCCATTTTTACTTCTCAAGCACTTCTACTGTCTCCATGGACTTAGCAGTGCATAGCTCTGCTTTATGGAAATGTATGTGATTTAGTGCTTAAAAAGGAAAACATATTTGCCTTAGGAGCCTTCCAATGTAAGATCCATAAGTACACAAGATGTATTATGTATTTTTCCAGGTCTAATGGCATGGCTGGTTCACAAGAAGGCAGCAAAGAGAGTGTGCTGAAACCAGCACCTTTCAAAAGAGGCCGAGTGCAGAAACCCAAACCAAACCTAGAAAGAACTGTTGCATGGAGAAAAGACCATGGACATGAAAAAGATCCTGAAGAGGAAGAAACTGAAGGTGGAGAAGCAGAAGGACGTGCGTTACACCATGTGAATGAAAGCAAGGATTCGTGCCACAAAGATGTAAGCTTCTCAAGCAGCTGCATAGGTGTATTTTTGCTGGGCAGTGGTAAGAAAGATTTACCACTTAATCTGCAAGCATAGTATTTGTGTCTTATTCCTTCCAGCTTGAGAAGTAAAAATGTATGCATTTCCCCCCCCACTCCCAGCATACTTACTGAGACACCATCTCCAAGACTTTGCCAGCTTTTTCCACAGCTTCTCCACTGCTGACATCAAACTTATTCCTTTGGTCAGTATTCTGAGTAGAAAAACAGAATATTAAGACATTAACACCTTTGTACTTATCAGGTGCATCACTGCCTAATAGACCAGGTAACTATCCATGACAAGATAGAAAAGCTTGATCTCTGCTCTGTGGTGATGGAGTTGGATTCCTAAGGCACTCGTGCAGCAGGAGCTGTGCTGCCATTGTGGATGGGAGCAAACGATCTCTCGCATCCCGGTGCTGCTCTTGATCAGCCCGAGCTTCCTGTCTGTGGTTTGTGCTGCCGTTCAGTGCTGTTTTTCCTGCTGTTTGGATGCTGCTCCCTCACACCTCCGTCCTCCCCCCGCGGCCATTCCTGGCTCCCAGCTCCTGACCGGTGTCCGCCCCTCCCCCGGCCTCCCATTGGGCAGCGGCAGCTCCGCCGGCTCCGATTGGCTGAGCCGCAGTGCGCGGGAACCAGCGTTGCGTCCCGGCCGTTGGAGGGGCGGCTCCACACAGAGTGCGGCTCCGCAGCCCGGTCCGATCCGAGGGCGAACGGGACCGGCGCGGCAGCCGGGGCTGTGCGAGCTGCATCGGGACGGAAACCGGCACCACGGAACGAGTGCTGAGAACAGCTCCGCCGGAGTGCGGGGAGAACGGCACTGGTGCGGGGAGAGGGCTGGGGGGGTAGAAGGGGGGATGGGACTGGGGGGGAGGGGGGCAGAGGGGGATATGGGGCTGTGTGGGAGGGTCCAGAGGGAGATAAGGGACTGGTGGGGGGCGGGCAGAGGGGGATATGGGACTGGGGGGGGTGGGCATAGGGGAATATGGGGTTGTGGGGGGAGCCATAGGGGAACATGGAACTGTGGAGGAGCCAGATGGGGGTATGGGACTGTGGGGGACCATGGGGGTATGGGCATGTGGAGGAGCCGTAGGGGAACATGGGGTGTGGAGGTGCCAGAGGGGGATTTGGGACTGGGGGGGTGCCACTGGGAAAGGATCTCTCTGTGTAGATTGCTTCTCTTGGAGTTTTCCCTGTGAGCCTGTGCAGGTGTGCATTTTGCATTTGTTTTCCATGGTCTCTTTCTAACTGCACCGCTCTGGTTTTGTTTTTTCTTCAGGGGCCGTAGAGGGATGTGGGGGGGGCACCGGGGGATATAGGAAAGTAGGGGGCTGTGGGGGGACTGTAGGTAGGCATAGAAGACTGTAGGGAGCTGTGCAGGGGCTGTAAAGGCCTACAGGGAGTTGAGGGGGACTCTAGGGGGAATATGGGACTGTGGTGGGCCACAGGAGGACTAGGGGCTCTAGGGGGCTCTGAGGGTGTGTAGGGGTTGTGGGGAGCTATTGGAGGATATGGGCAGATCTGGGGCTTGAAGGGGTGGTGTCTAGAGAGAGAGAGGGTTGTGGGGGCCTTAGGGTGATATGGGGCTCCTGGGGGCTGTTGGGTGCTATGGGGAGGAATATGGAGTTCTAGCAGATGGTGGGGGTGTAGGTGTGCTCTATATATGTACATAGATGGGAATATAAAAAGATACATCCACGTGTGTTCCGGGCTGCACTGAAAAAGGGGTGACCAGCAGGGAGGGGGAGGTGATTGTCCCCTCCTACTCAGCTCTTGTGAGGTCCTCTTTGCAGTACTGTGTCCAGGCCTGGGAAGGATGTGGAGCTGTTGGGGTTGGTCCAGAGGAGAGCCACTGTGATGATCAGAGGGCTGGAGCAGCTCTCCTATGAGGAAAGGTTGAGGGATCTGGGCTTGTTTAGCCTAGAGAAGAGAAGGCTGCAGGGAGGCCTCATTGTGGCCTTTCAGTACTTGAAGGGAGCGCATAAACAGGAGGGGGAATGGCTGTTTATGAGGGTGGATAGTGATAGGACAAGGGGGAATGGAAGTTGTGGATGCCCCATCACTGGAGGCATTCAGGGCCAGGCTGGATGTGGCTGTGGGCATCCCGGTATGGTGGTTGGCATCCCAGCACCCAGCAGGGGTGTTGAAACTAGATGATCGCTGCGGTCCTTTGCAACCCAGGCCATTCTATGATTCTCTGATACGGGGGGATATGTCTATAGGGTGGACAGTAGGGGGATGTGCTCGCAGACACTCGTGCAGCCCTGTGCACACACACACGCGTGTGCAGTTCCATCCTGGCTTTATGCAATCCTGTGTGCACTCACATGTGTTTTGTATTGATTTCCCGCCGAATCCTCTGGTGGACTCGTAGTTAGGCTGGGAGTGAAGGGGAGCACTGGGTAGCTGTTTGTGTTCCCTGCTGTGTGCTGCGGGGTTGTGCTGGCAGCGGTGTGGCTGGTTTGCTTTTCCTTGGGAGGGTGGGAAGGAGCTGAGCAGGCCCGGTTCTTTTCTCCAAGGATTCTGATCCTCCAGTGTCACTGCACCAGGGAGTGCACGATCTAAAGGACTTCTGGGTTGTGATAAACTCGTATCTCGGCAGCTTCTATGATTTCAGGTTGGGTGTTCTAGTGCAAGCGGTTTGGGGGCATGATTTATCGTCCCCGTAGCTAACGCAGTGTGGGAAATTTTGACCTGCTTTGTCTTGCCAGTGCTTTCCCCTGTCTCCACTTGTCTGGAGCCTCCTTGAAATGTATGCCTAATGTGGAACTGTTTTCTTCTTTCCTAGCTTTTGTGGTATAAAGAAGCACAGAAAGGTGCTGGAACTGCTTGTTCTGGATGGCATCTCCAAGCAATTGGAGAAGAGGAAGATCTTCGGGAATAGTCAGCATGGATTTACCAAGGACAAATTGTACTTGGCCAACCTGTTAGCCTTCTACGATGGCATCACCAGCTGGGATGATGGCGGGAGAGCAGTGGAAGTCGTCTACCTTGACTTGAGCAATGCTTTTGATGCAGTCTCCCATGACATCCTGGTAATAAAGCTGAAAAAGTGTGGGACAGATGAGTGGCTGGTGAGGTGGGCTGAGAGCAGGCTGACTGGCCAAGCTCAGAGGGTGGCGATCAGCAGTGCAGAGTGCGGTTGGAGAGCTGTGAGTGGCGATGCTCTCTGGGGGTCGGTGCTGGGTCTGGTCTTGTTCAATGCCTTTGTCAGCGACATTGATGAGGGGTAGTGTCCACTCTCGGTAAGGATGGCAATGAGTCAAAGCTGGGAGCAGTGGCTGGCACACCGGAAGGCCGTGCTGCCATTCAGCAAGACGTGGACAGGTTGGAGAGCTGGGCCAACAACAAAGCAGATGAGGTTTAGCAAGAGCAAGTGTAGAGTCTTCCAGCTGGGAAGGAATAACTGCAGGTATCGGTCGAGGCTGGGTTGTGACCTGCTGGAGAGGAGCTCTGCAGAGTAGGGCCTGGGTGTCCGGGTGGGTGACAGGTCAGCCATGAGCCAGCAGTGTGCCCTGGCGGCCAGGAAGGCCAGTGGGATCCTGGGGTGCATTTAAAGGAGCGTGGCCAGCAGGGGAATGGTCTCTAGCGGTCCCTTCTAGCTCTAATTCTGTGATTCTGTACTTGTATCATTGCTTCTTGCAGCAGTACAGTGTTTCAGAAGAGAGAAAAACGCGGTGGGCATAAACTGGATTTCAGCCATTAGTAAAGTTGTGCTGAGATCTGGGCAGACTGTCGCACTTGCGAATGTGTGCAAAGCCTGCCGGCAGAGAGAAATAACTTCTCTGCAGGCTTGTCTGACGTAGGTCATTGCTAGGTGAGCTTCTGCTTTAAAGCATCAAGCTGTATAAACACGGCATTTTTAAAAGCAAGCTTGCCAGTTCTTTTTTTTACCAGTGATTTTTTCAGGAAGGAAAGCTTGGAGATGCTGTTTGCTAATGGAAGATGGAGAGAGGAAAAGCAGGAGAAAGGCATGGTGTGCATAGCCACCACATCCCATCTGCAGCGTTCTCCCCCTGTGCAAATGAGGAGCAGCTCAGCACGCTTGGCCTGGGCCGTGGAAAGGGAGCATGCAAACATCTGGGCCAACCCCAAACGAGTTAGTTCTGCAGGTTGGTTGTTTTCTGCTGTTTGTCTCCCATCCTGTTGCTCAGCAGTAGATTTGTTCATGTACAGTGCCAACAGGAAACTCTCACAGCATTTTTGTTTCTGCTGTCCCAGCGCTTTGATCCCTTGCTGCTGGGATGGGGTGTTTGAAGAATGATGCATGTGTTGATGTCCAGCCTGGCTCTGAGGATGAGTCTGCATCCGTGGCGGGACTGAGGGTCAGAGCAGGCCAGGTTGGATCCGGTGCACTTTGCTCTCGTTCTTAATGCTTGTTCTTGCGCAGGAGGGCAGGTGGTGAACCTCATGAGCCAGTGCCTGCAGGTGGGGTTTGCGGAGAAAGAGGTCCTGCAGGTCTTGGGTGACACCCATGGAACCGTAGCGAGGCTGCATGGGTGTAAAACACCGAAACTCAACAGAGGTGTGAAGGAGAGCTGTGGGCTCCAGTACCACAGGAAGGGATATGTGTGCTCTGGCTTTGGATGCTTCTGTGTGTTTTAAGTGACTGAGATACGGATGCTCAGTCCGCTTGAGTGTATAGAACAAGTGTAACATCCTTTCTGATGGAGCATTGTGAAAGGAGTCCTATGGGTTTGAGACCTGCCATTAACCTTGTGGATATCATCCAGGAGTTGGGGATGAGGCAAGGAAAGTTGGGGTGAGAGGATGAGGCATAGGAACAGGAACTTTCTTGGTACATATTAACACCTCCATTTTTTGAACAGGAATCGCTGTGACTTTTTCTATGAAGAAAAGACTCAGTGCAAAGCCTGTGAATAAGTTTGTTCAGGCCTGCTGATTGGTGCTGTTCTCTACAGGGAGCTGCAGTGGAAATGGACACTTGTGGTCCCCTGTCTGGCTCCCTCCCACGTACTCAGATCAGCCTAGTTGTCAAGGCCTGGCTCTTGGTTGGTGAGTTGTAAGCGCGGTGCTTCTGGTAGCTGCAGTAAGCAGGGCCCATCAACATACTCTCTTCACCGGGCAGTGTGGAGCAGACCCTCACCTCCAGAAGCCCACGATTGGTTCAGTCATTAATTTGACCCGCAAGTTCTCCATGTGATCATGGCTGTTCTTAGTCCTTAGCAGTCAGCTTCTTCATATAGAGGGCAAATCCCACGCCCTCCTGAATTCCACAGTAAAAATCACGTCTGCTTTGTGTCAGGCTTTTGTTTTCTTTTTTTTAATTATTACTATTCTTTTCCCATTTAGTACGTAGGAAAGCTACTTTCTGAGCCAGGAGAAGAAGAAGTGCAACAGGCAACAATCTTCCTTGCACTACGCAGTTTGCATGAGTAGCCAAGTGCTCCTGAGGTCATGTGTGCTGCAGAGCTGACCTTGGTGGCAGGGGCCGTGTCTTCATTTTCTACCTGCCCCGTGGGAACATAAGAAGACTATTCAGAGCAGGAGCTGCAGAGCAGGATGAACGGCATGAGAAGGTAAGGCTGGGAACCAAGGAGGCAGCTTTTGTGTCGGGCAGCAGTGATGCAGGGGGCTCCACAGCAGGAAGCTGGCTCATCCAAACGCTTGCTGAGTGTTTGGAAGCCCAAACCCTTATGGTCTCTAAGCTGAAGGCAGCCCAGAGGCAGCATGTCCTTGATCTGATCGTGGTGTGCCTGAGTGAAGGAGTGATCCAAGCTGGATGCAGAAGAGTCATCTTAATTTCTCTGATATTTGACGTCAGATGACACCTCTTGGGTGTTGGTTTCTTAAACTTTGGATCTAGGAGGCGGCCTCTCCCTTTGCTTAAGGTTGCAGTCATTGCTGGTGTGGGATCATTTGTCCCACAGCTGGTGAGCAAAGCTGTTGCTCTCCTGAGCGTGCTGCACGTGGAGACAGAGCTTTGGACCCCCTTGCTAAAGACCACCCTGTGAGAGCCTGTCAGAAGCACTGCTGCGGTGTGCACGTGAGCTGGGCTCAGCTTAGGCTGAGCAGAACTAAGAGGTGAGCTGGGTTTGGTGCTGGGTGGTTGCTGGGAGGTGTCTCAGCAGAAAAGCCAGGCTGGGGTGGGCACGCTGTGTCAGTCCTCATCCCAGCTGGCAGTGAGAGTTGGAGGAAGGTGATGGGTGCTGCCTGCTCTCGCTGCTGCACCGAGTTTGTGGCACAGCAGCACAGTGGTGAGTGAGCTGGGAGGGGGACGGACTGCTGCTGTGCATGGCTAGGCCAGAGCTGGAGGTTTGTCCAACACGTGCATCATGCTGGTGCAGCCATTGCAGCTGCAGCAGGAGTAGAAGACAAAGAGGTTTTCTTCGTGAGAGCAACACCAATGATTTGATTCAAATGTATAACTGCTATGAAGATGGTGAGGAACAGATCCACCTGAAAGACATGCTTGATCACATCAGGAATGAGCATGTGATCAAATAGAGCCAGCGTGGCTTTCCCAGGGGAAGGCCATGCCTAACCAGTCTGGCGGCCTTCTACGATGGAGTGGCGGTATTTGTGGACAAAAGGAAGGAAACAGATGTCATTGACCTGGACTTGAGCAAGATCTTTGACATGGCCCTCCACCACATCCTTCTCTCTAAATTGGAGGGACGTGGATTTGACAGGTGGACCACCTGGTGGAGAAGGTATTGGTTGAAAGGCCACAGACAGAGGGTGGTGATTCATGGTTCTGTGTCCAGGTGGAGGCCGATACCAAGTGGTGTCATCCAGGAGTCTGTCTTGGGACCAGTGCTTTTTTACATCGTTATCAGGGACACCAATGATGCAATCGAGTGCACCCTCTGCTGTTTGCTGAGGGTGCGTCTGACACAGCGGAAGGAAGGGATGCCATTCAGAGGGACCTCGCCCGAGAGGTTGGCCTAGGTGAATCTAATGAGGTTCAGCACAGCAAAGTGCAAGGTTTTGCACTTGGGCTGGAGGAATCCCAGGCATTCCTACAGACTGGGAGGAGCGGTCCTTAAGAGAAGCCCCGCAGAGAAGGACCTGGGGGTCCTGGTGGATGAAGAAGAGAACGTGAGCCATCAGCGTGCTCTTGCAGCTCAGAGAGCAAATGGTACCCTGGGCTGCATCAGAAGAGGGGATGGCCAGCAGGGACAGGGAGGTGATTGATCTTCATGATCCTTGAGGTCCCCTCCAACCCGGGCCGTTCTATGGTTCTGTGATTACACTCGCTGTCCGAAATAATGGCAGCTGTGCAGAAGCTGGATATATGTGGGGACAGCTCTTGTAAGCAGCTGATTTTAAGACCTTGCCCTAGTCGAGAGTCTAAATTGCGTGTCAGAAGAAAGCTGGGAAAGTGGTTATTGCTCATTATTTTTCATTTGCTGATTCTTTCTTTAGGGTTCCTTTTCAAAAGGAGATTTTGGTGATGGAAGCAGTTGAAGAAAGAACAAAACCAGCTCTTGCCAGGAGTGCTTGAAGTCCCTGTGGAGAGAAGCAAAGAACCTGGGCTTTCTTTGGGATGCTCCCCACCATGTCTCAGGAAGGAGACAGCTGCTGTTCCAATTTCTGCTCTGTGTGTGGAAAGGTACGCCTGGGTTTCTTCTGCTTGTTTTCTCTTTCTTTTTCTCTCTTTTAAGGAGAAGGGGTGGAGCAAGGGGAGACCCACTGGTCATTTGTTACCTCAAGAACAGGATGGATTCTGCATTCACCGTGAAAAACCTGGGCTAGTAGCACGGGCGTGTTTCAGGCTGGACTCTTCTTTTCCTGCTCAGTTTCCTTTTGGCTACAGGGAGACAGCTGTCGAAAGGTGTGTTTTCAAAGCCACTCTAGAAAACCGTGTTTCACTGTTGCAGGTGGTTCAGTGTGCTCTTGCAGTGTAGATGCGTTTGCTGTAGAATCTTAGTGTTTTCTGTTCCTAGGGGAGGACTGGGAGGAGGTAGTGAGAAGAGAATTCAATGCCTTGGGTGTATCTTAGTGAGAAATGTTGGCATGAGGTGCTGAAAGTCTTCAGCTGTAAAAGGACAGTGAGGCTCAGACTCCTTAACCTGCTGGAGCAGGGCGGAAGCAAGGAGTGGGCACTGCCCTCCCAAGTGCAGGCTGCACTTGGTTATGGTCTGCCAGGTCTCTGCTGCCCTGTGTTTCTTCTGAGAAGTTTGTTGGAGCTGCTTGGAGTAGTGAAGGGTGGGGAAGAAGTGCTGTTCAAGAGCTAAGGCTCTGCATGATAATTCTGGATGGATTGAACCACGGTGTCTGAAGACATAGCTTCCATCAGAATGATCCCAGCATTGTGCAAGTGTCTCAGCTGAACCCCCTGAGCAGGTGTCTGAGAGCACCCGCCTCCTCCAGCTGAGCCATAGGCAAGCTAACTGTGCCCAGGAATTACAGCTTATGCAGACTGAATATGCTTCCAAGTGTTTTCCTTAGTGATAAACAATGTCCCAGCACTCTGATATTCCATCTCCGGCACAATCTGGAGCATCTCTGCAAACCATGGGTGCCCCTTCCCACCCCCGTTTCTTCCTTTCTCTCTTTAGAATCAGTGTGGTGCAGTTCCCTGCGTTTGTGAGCAGCAGCCAGCAGGCCGCAAGAGATCCAGTTGCACCTTTAGCAGACAGAGGGATGTGATGGGGACAGACTGTCCTTACCGCCATGCAGAAGTGAGTTTTTCCCGTCCTCTATTAAGAAGTAGGAAAGAATAGAGTTTGAATGTTACTTCTGAGCAGGTGCTGTGCTGTAGGGGATGTCAGGTAACCATTTACTTGGGGGTGCGGGAAGGAGCAGTGCAAAGTGATGTATTAGTTTGTGTTTTGGCTGTTGAAGTGCAGTTCCATTTTGGGGAGCAAAAAGATGGGCTAATGTGGAAAACAGAAGGGAGAAGGCTAGTACCTGGACAGTGGGCTGAGCTTTGGTGACTGCAGCCATTTGCAGGAGAAGTTTTGCTGTTTTGCACAGTGGAGTTCAGAATGGGAGCTGATGATGAATGGGAGCTGCTGGAGAAACAGACTTCCATGGACAAGTTCCAGTGCCTCAATGACTTTCTTGTAGCGAGGCAGCAGTGATGCTGGAGGGCACGTGGTGAGTGCGTGGACAGGGTGGCACAAACGAGTGCGTGTGCTGAGGAGTTGGGTTGCACACAGGTGCAGACAAAGGGATGTTTGTGGTAGGTGTAGGCACGTCCGTGTTCCCAGGGATGGTTTGCACACGTCTGTGAATGCAAAGGAGGGCAGAAGATGCGGTGCGTGCATGAGGGTGTGCAAAGCAGGCAGGGTGGCACACAGGTGTGCGTGTGCACGTGGATAGGGGAAGGCTGGGGTTACAGGTTGACCTGTGCTGAGGTGAGTGGGGGCTCACGGTGTTGCTCAGTGGTAGATTTGTTCACACTGAGTGCTACCAGGAAACTCGCGCACCCTTTTTGTTTCAGCTGTGCCAGTGCTGTGATCCCTTGCTGCTGGGCTGGGGTGTTGGAGGGATGGTGTGCGTGCCGAGCTCCCATCTCTCTTGCAGGAATCAGGCGCAGAGCAAAAGGGATGTTTGGGCCTGGTGACCGCAGGAAGGCTGGCTGTTTTGGATGGTGGCAGCTGATGGAAACAGGTGTTGTTGTGACCATTCAGCATTTAACAGAAGTCAGGGGTTTTGCAGGAAGAATGACTTGGTTCTCGAATGGCTTCAAACGTGCACACCGAGTACGTCTGTCGTGCCGTGCCATCTCTGTTTCTTTTGGATGCAAGCATTTCTACTACCATGTGTTGGGCCTGTTTGCTTGTAGAAGGAGGAATGTTAGGTACAGTTCTCACCTGGAACGTCAGTGTAATTTGAATCATGAGTGTTAGCGTAGTGAAGCGAAGGAGGGCCCCGGAAGCAAATTGGGTGCTGTGGAAGCACTGCGCGATGAGAAGGTGGGAGGTAACACCTACTGGCAGATGTGGAAACCACTTTGGGATTGAGGTGTGGAGGAAAGGAAGGGCGATGACGGAGCTGATGGCAAAGAGCTTCCTGGGGAGGCTAGGTGCTTGCTTGGGGATGGATCTGATCAACTCCTTGTGTGCAGGTGTCCAGACAGGGTGTGTGGAGCAATTTTCATCCCAGGGTCTGTCTGGTAGGACAGGGGCTTGGGCCAGGCCAGGGCAGTGTGCTTTGCTCTTGTTCTTAGTTCTTGTTTTTGCTCTGGAGGGCAGGTGGCAATCCTCAGGAGCCAAGGCCTGTGGTTGCGGTTTGCAGAGGAAGAGGTCCTGCAGGCCTTGTGTGACACCCATGGAGCTGCAGCGAGGCTGCATCGGTGTAAAACACGAGAAATCCACAAGAGATCTGAAGGTGGGTTGGGGGACTCGAGTTATGCCAGAGGGGTTGTGCGTGCTCCTTTACGTGTGCGTTGTCCGCCTACTGTATGGCGGGTGGGCTTGGAAAGCTGGTACCGTGTTTGTGTTGTTGGGAGAAGTGGATATCAACTCTTCTCTCTATTGAAAGATTTAAGAAAAGTGCCTCTGCTTGCTTCTTAGCGTATGAATCATGGAGTCGTAGAATCACCAGGGTTGGGAAAGACCTAAAAGATCATCCAGTCTAACCATTCTTCAATGACCAATAGCTCCCACTAAAGCACGTCCCTCAACACAACATCCAGTCGTTCCTTGAACGCCCCCAGGGTCGTTGACTCCACCACCTCCCTGGGCAGTCCATTCCAGTGCCTGGCCACCCTTTCTGAGAAGTCATGTTTCCAAATGTCCAGCCTGAATCTCCCCTGCCGCAGCTTGACACCATTCCCTCTGGTCCTATCAATAACAACACGAGAGAAGAGGCCGTCCCCCAGCTCACTACAACCTCCCTTCAGGAAGTTATATGGAGCAAGAAGGTCTCCCCTGAGCCATCTCTTCTCCAGGCTGAGCATTCCCAGCTCCTGCAGCCTCTCCTCATATGGCCCCATTGTGCTCCAGAGCCCTCACCAGCTTTGTTGCCCTTCTTTGAACACGTTCCAAAGCCTCAGTGTCTTTCTTGCAGTGAGGGGTCCAATCCTGGAAACAGAACTTGAGTTGCAGCCGCACCAGTGCCGAGTACAGGGGGACAGTCACTTCTCTGCTCCTGCTGGCAGCGCTGCTTCTGGTGCAAAACGTATGTAAGTGTCACATGTGTGGCATCCTTTTTGATAGAGTTCTGTGACGGGAGTCCAATGGATTTGAGACCTGACTTGAAGCCTGTGGGCATCATCCCAGAGTTGGGTGAGGATGAGGCATAGGAACAGGAACCTCTTTGGTCGTTATTAACTCCCACCTTTTTTGGTCAGGAATCTATGTGTGTGTTTGGTTTTTTTTACATAAAGAACAGACTCATTGTGCAGCTTGTGAATGAATTCCTTCACGCCTGCTGATTGGTGCTGTTCTCTAGATGGAGCTGCAATGGAAATGGACACTTGTGGTCCCCTGTCTGGCCCCCTCCCACGTGCTCAGATCAGCCAAGTTGTCAAGGCCTGGCTCTTGGTTGGTGAGTTGTGCCGAGGTCAGAGAGCTGGATTTTCTGGGCTTTGAGACACGTCTTCCAGTGGCACGCTGTGTTATTTCTGATGTGTTGACCTGTTGAGCTGCAGCCCCAAATGAGGATTCAAGTCCTACCACAGCAGGAATGGTTTGGATTGGAATAGGAATGCAGAAGGCTGGAGCCAGCAGGAGCAGGGAATCCATCATGCCCCTGTACTCGGCACTGGTGAGTCCTCACCTTGAGTTCTGTGTTCTGCTCTGGGCCCCTCACTGCAATGAAATCCTGAGATGTGTCCAGAGGAGACCAGTGAAGCTGTGAGGTGTCTAGAGCACAAGTCTTATGGGGAGCTTCTTAAGGAACTGGGATTATTTAGTCTGGATAAGAGGAGGCTCACGGAACACCTTATCATTCTCTGTGACTAACAGAAGAGAGGTTATGTGGAGGTGAGGGTTGTCCTGCTCTTCTCCCATGTAACTAGTGACAGGAGTGGAGGGAACGGCCTCAGGTTGTATGAGGGGAGATTCAGCTTGGATGTTAAGAAAACCATCTCCAAATGGGTGCTCAGACGCTGGACGCGTTTGCTGGCTGAGCGCTTTGTTGGGTGAGCATCACACTGCTGGAAAGCACGCAGCTGTTGTCTCTGCCAACAGCCCCACCATGGGAACTGGTGGCTTTTTCACGTTACCCTTGTGTTTCAAGTGCTATGTCCAGTTACTCGTGCTGTTTGAAAGCACCATCTAAGAGGCAGCCTTGATATCTCCAGCCCTGAGCTTTGTGCCACAAGAGCTCTCCCGCTTCTCGCTGTGATGTGAGACCGAATGGAAGGCCTTGCAGAAGTCTGGGTAGGTGATGTCAGTTGCTGTTGATTTCCCCACCCCGGCTGAGAAAAGCAGGGAATGGGACTGGGGGACATGCTGGCGGTGGGTTCCTGCCTCAGCAGAACTGAATGGCTGTTCTGATCCACGTATTTGAACCTGAGTGGATCTGACATTAACGAGTGAGGCGAGGGGCCTGTGGGAAGAAAATGTATGTGGCGCAATTTGTGGTGCAAGGTGTTGTAGGAGCTGCTGCTAACAGTGCCCAGAAGGCTTCCTTTGTGATGGGGAGAGGATTAACTAGGTTATTTTAATGAATCTATTTCCTTTCTGTTCATCTTTCCTACTACCTCTCATAAAACTGTCTGTGGATTCTCAAGTAGTATTTCTTGCTAAATAGAGTATGCGTGCACCCTGCGCTTTCGTCTGCGCAAAGGATCTTCTAATCATCTCTGTCTGTGTTTCTTTTAGACCCTGAGGTGGATCACAGACTTGGGTGAGTCTTCATTCAGGAGCAGGGACATGCAATGCTCATCTTGGGTGTCTGGCTGAGAAGAAGAGCAGCGAGGTAAGTTTCATAGGGTTGCGTGCCCACTTTATTTTATTTTTCATTCATGATCGTAGATGCGCAGAGGCGTTACCCAGACAAAGCAAGCATTTGTCGGCTGGACTTGCTAGAAATGACGTAGGCAGTGAAAATGGGTTTGAAGCATCCCTAAGAGCCCTGCAAAAGAGTGCTGAGAGTGAATCTGGCACCCTCCTTTGGAAACGACAGGTGTCTGCCAGCTCTTCAGCTGTGCCCAAACACCTCCCATTGCGCTGCCACACCAGGACATAATTCCAAGCCCAGCCTGAGTTCTGGAGTGTGTGGTGAATGTTGTTGAAATCAGATGTGACCCCGTGGTCTTGCCTCCCCCCCTTGTGGGGGGTCATGGTGGAGCAGGCTGGTGGCCGTTGGTGATGTCATAAGCGTCTGGACTGAGGGGAGGAGCGGTGCGTTCTGTGTTCCTTTGTGGGAGAGTTGGAGTTCGGAGTGGTTGGTTGGCTTGTTGTTCTTGTGCGTTTAGTGCCTTTGTTTGAGTACCATCGTGCGCAGCATCCTGTAGGTAAGCTGAGCCGGCGTGGGATGGACGGGTGGGCAGTGAGGTGTTGAGAAGTGCTGGCTGTCGGAGCTCCCAGCACCGCATTGCTTACTCTTGAGCATCAGACGTCATTTTCCCCCGGTAGACACGTTCCAAAGGGGGTGTCCGTAAAGGTGGCACCCGTCCCGTGCTTCTTCCGTTGTCTCCTTTGCTCAGTTGTGGAAGCATCGTCTAGTTGCTGGGCAGACAGGCATCACGTAGCCTGAGACTCAGCATGTCTTGCAGCATGTGGATGGGGATGGTTGGGCCGTGTGCATTATTCCATGGCTGGCTTAGCCCTGCTCATTAACCTGCTCTTTCTCTCTCCTCTCCCCACCCTCTGCCCACGTCCTCGGTGCAGCTTTTGCTCTCAGAAGATCTGAGCAAAGCGACAAGGAACTGCTGCAGATAGCTTGAGGTGATCTCTCTGCCGGGTAAGTGCCGTGTTTTGTCCCCCCGCATGGTTTTGCAGGCCGTGTGGCAGCGTGTTTAGTAACACAGCCTCATCCAGCTTAGATGTGACCCTGGTCACGGGTGGGATTTTCCACTGCCCTCCAGCTGCAGAAGTCTCTCCATACTGTGCTGTGTGACTAGATAAACAGAAGTGTGTTTCTGCTCTGTTCCAGGTTGTCACACCTGCTGGGATGGGCATCGCGTGCAGTGAGATCAGCAGTGAGCCTGAGGTGGCGGGCACGGAGGTACAGTGTGAAGCTCCGGCTGGTCTTTGTTCCCTGTGTTGAGCCAGCAGAGGGAGCCGCAGATGTGCTCTCCTGCCGGAAAGAATGGGCCAAAAAGGGCCTGGCCACCTGTCTGTGCCAGTGCCATTGCTGATGAGTCTGGGTAGAGAGAGATGCATCTTGGCATGGCCTGGCACTGCACGCCAGGAAGAGAAAGGACTGTCATGAGACGCGCAGCTCCTTCTGAAGTGCTCCTGATCAGGACGGAGCGCATTGCCTGCAGCTTTCTCTGCAGATGTGCTCCTCCCCTTGAAATCCTCCTGGTTTGTCCTCAGCTGCTGACCACGGCCTGTGCTCTGTTTTGCAGGCTGATGACATGCGGAAGCCGCAGCTGGTGCGTGCAGAGTCATCTGTTAACGTTCCAGCGATTGCGGCAGCCCATGTTATCAAGACCTACGTCGCCCAGGGGCCGGATGAGCTCTCCCTGGAGGTAAGCAGTTGCAGGCGTTCCTTGTTGTCAGGCACAGGAGAGTAGTCTAGGGTGTGAACGCCTCAGGAATCTTCTCAGAGCCCTTCAGAATGTCTCGTGAGGTGAAGCTTTGAAGGTTCGGTTCCAGCTTAGACTTGTGCTGGGCCGGGAGGAGTTCAGCCATCTCTCCAGTATGGTTGGATTGGGCATTTGAACCTTGTGATCAAGCAGATCACAAGCCCAGTATGGGAGCCTGGTCTCTGAGCAACAGCAGACACCACGGTGCGTGATGGGTGCAGATGTGTTCAGGAAGCCCTGCTAACTGATGCCCGTGGTTAAAGTGGAGCTCTTCCATAGCCTTTGGCAGAGAGCCTGCTGCTTTTAGACCTGTTTCCTGCTGCACAGCTGCACTGTGTGTGTTGTGTGACTCTTTTGCCTCCAAGTTCAGTTTTAGAAAGGAAAAAAGCCTTGGGGGCTGCACTGGTGCAATTGTTGTCAAGCTCTAGGATATTCTGCGGCGCAGAAGCAGGCAGTTGTTTGAGCTGTGCTTTCCTGCCAGCTGTGCTGAAGCTGGGATTGACGTTTCAATCTCTTGCAGGTGGGAGACATGGTGAGCATTGTCGCTATGCCACCAAAGGAGCTGAGCCCCTGGTGGAGAGGCAAGCGTGGCTTTCAGGTAGGCACCCGCTTCCAACTAGAGAGCGCAGCTTCAGTAGAGTCAGGAATCTCAGGTTGGAGCTGCTCTGCCTGCACAGGATGGCTTCTGGACGCAAACGGTTGCCCTGTGTTGCTGTCAGAGGACCTTCCGTTTGGCCCTGGGCACGGGCTAATGCCCTCCTGTCTTTTTGTTCTTGTTACAGGTTGGGTTTTTCCCTGGTGAGTGCGTGGAGCTCATCAGCGGAAAACTTCCCGAGTCCCTTGTCGATACATTGCCAAAGCCAGGTACACATGTTACATTTGACAATGCGGGTTAGTAAAATGGGGTCAGATCGTGGCTTTCAGGGGGTTCGTTAATGCTCGAGTTGAGCAAGCTTAGCAAGAGGACTGCATTAAGGTCCATGGGAACACGCAGAGATCTGTCCCAATCCCACTGTGTTTATTATTGGGCTTGGGGAAGTCACGGAATCCTCCTGGAATGGCTTGGGCTTGGAAGGAGCCTAAAGGATCATCCTCAGGCTCCAAGGCCCCTGCCTCAGTTTGGGTGGCCAGCCTGCGCATTTAGCAGGAGACGAGAGCAGGCTGTCCGGGGCCCCTTCCGACCTGGCCTCGGGCACTTGCAGGGATGGGCAAAATCCGTTCTTGCATGTCCTTGTTGGGAATGTTCTTCCCGTTGTTCCGTGCTCGGTCGAAGGCGTTACGCTCGGCCTCGTCCAACCGATCCAAGCCTGAAATGAACTGGATTCTTTGTTTTGTTTCTTTGCAGTGCCGAGGAAACGGGGCAAGCTCAGCACCCTCCTTCATTCCTTGGTGAAGGCCCGCCCCAAGAGATCGGAGCAGCCGGAGCCGGCGAAGGAAGGGGTGTTTGGGTGTGACCTGGGGGAGCACCTTCTCCGCTCTGGCCGTGATGGTAAGGAACAGCCCATTGCTGAGATCTTCCTCCATTGGGCATCTGAAGATGAAAGGGAATACTGGGTGGGATGGGAGAAGAGCACGGCCTGAAGCAGGACGTGAGGAAGAAGCTGAGCTAACCGCTGGCTCTTGTTCTGTAGTCCCCCAGGTCCTGCAGAGCTGCGCCGAGTTCATTGAGCAGCATGGCGTGGTGCAGGGGATCTACCGCCTGTCCGGCGTGGCGTCCAGGATCCAGCGCCTACGGTAAGAGTGCTGCGACTGACACAGCTGTCAGCAGGGGCACGTGCCATGCTGCGGGCGTTCAGAGGAACCCCTTCCTTTTCTTGACTGTATTCTGTGTGGCTTTGGACTTGCTTTACTCTTTCTCAAAGCCCTCTGCCCAATCCTGTGTCCTTCTCTGCAGCCATGAGTTTGAGTTGGAGCAGGTTCCCGAGCTCAGCGTCCGAGACATTCACAGCGTGAGCTCCCTCTGCAAGATGTACTTCAGGGAGCTCCCGAACCCTCTGCTGACCGAGCAGCTGTATGCCAAGTTCTCGGTAAGCTCAGGGCAATGTCTTGGAAATGACACTCACCTCTCCCCTGGGCGTCCTGGCTGATGGTTGCAGCAGTGCCCCAGCTCCGAGGTCTTATTTCTGTTAGCCCCATGAGGCATGTCTTTGCCACATCCTGCCTCAGGCTGATGCCACTTTTGGTGGTGCCAGGAGGTGCTTATTTAAGCTATTCACGACGCTTGGAAGAATTCCCTTTCCTTTGCTATTCCCGCCTGGTGTCTGAATCCCTTCCTGCCTTTTTCCAGGACGCTGTTTGCGCTGCGACGGAGGAGGAGCGGCTGCTCAGCATGCAGGATGCCATCCAGCAGCTGCCCGCTCCTCACTACAGGTCAGTGCTGCGCTCGGTCTGCTGAGTTCAGCCCTGCTGCCTTTCAGAGGGCCATGATGCGATTCCAGGTGTTGCCTCACGCTGGCAGCATCATGCCTGTGCACGCTGAAGCGGCTGAAGGCTGCGTCGGGTCGGTTGATTGGGTCAGTTCCTTGGTACGGGGGCACAGTTGGTGCAGCCGATGGCTGCGGCTGTGCTGTGCTGGGGCTTGGTGCTGCAGTGTGGTGGCATTGGGAATGTTTTACCTACTTCATATTCAGGGACGGTAGCAATGACAACAACCGGCATGAAGTGAGGTTTGTTTTGTGCGCTGCAGCACGGCTTGCTTTTTGGTGCTGAACATCTGCCCCTCTTGTTTTCCAGGACGCTGGAATACCTTATGAGACACTTGGCGTCTCTGGCCGGGAACTGCTCCATCACCAACATGCATGCTCAGAACTTGGCGATAGTGTGGGCTCCAAACCTCTTAAGGTAAACTTCTTTTTCAGCACGATGCTTACTTCTGCTCTCCCCCAACCCCAGGGGCACAATTTCTAGACAACAGTTTCTAGTCACTTGTTTAGCTGGGACTGCTGTGTCCCTGATCATCCAGGAGAATTTCGTCAGTGGCATCGCTGATTGCCCACTGCGGAAGTCTCCAGAGCCCAACTTGTCAGTTTTTGGCTACAGAAATTCAGACTGGGGGAAATGATCTTGGGGAAATGACTTGTAAGATCTGCCTTTTCTTCAGATCCCAGCAGAGCCAGTCCGCCTGCGACAGCGGAGAAGCTGCGTGCAAGGAGCTGCAGACGCAGTCGGATGTTGTGGAGTTCCTCATCAGCCATACAGATGTCCTCTTCCCCTCCACATCCACGCCAGCCATGGGAGAGAGGGCAGGTGAGCGTCTTCCTCCATTAGCTTGATGTTGATCTGACACCTTGATCCAAGCCAGGCCTTCTCCAAGATCTTTGAAAATGCTTTTGCTGTTGAGGAGACTGCAGGCTTCTGGGCTTAGATTAGAATATGGTGCCCCGTTCCTGGATCCTGAGAGTGTCCAAACCCATAATTTACATGGAGAAAACCGTCACTGCTGTTCAGATGTTTTGAGCCCTTCTTCTTCCAGTGCCTCGGATTAGCAAGTCTGAGATAAATGCAGAACTGGGATGGCTGTGCGGCTGCTTTCTGATCCTCCCTCTTACCTGTGGTTTCCCCTTGCAGGGCACAGTTCTTTGGACGGGCCCAAGTCTGTGTGGGTGTCTCCTCCATCTGCAAAGCTGCTCACGCTGCAGGAAGCACAGGCTGAGAGGAGAGGCCAGAGCAGCTCTCCTGCTGCGACACGGAGCAGCAACACTGAGGTGGAGGAAGGCCCCGCAGCTGTAATGAGGAACTTCCACACGGTCATTGATTTTCCATCTGAAAGGTAAAGAGGACTTCCCTTTCCAGCCGCTATCATCATTGGTCGGGTGGGTTTGCCAGGAACGGGCAACTGTCAGCAAGGGCTCAGAGCAGCTCTTCCCTCACCCTGCACCACGACTGACAGCATGCTCTGTTTTCTCTCTCCAGACCAAGCTGTCGCAGCAAGAGGACGGAGTCACCAGCTGGCAGTTGGCGTTCCTGTTTCTGTCTGGGCAAACCATCCCCTGCAGCCAAACGCCAACTGCAGCTGAGTGCCAGGGATCCCTCAGAAGAAGAAGTCGTGGTCCTGGCAGGTAAGGGTGCAAATCCAGCTTTCAAAACACTGCTTGTCAGCAGCACAGGTAGGATTCATGCTTTCAGTGGGCTTGTACCTCCTTCTGGCATTCGAGCCCGTGCCTGACATCTTTGGTTCACCCCTGTCTTTCCCAAATGAGTCTCTTGTCAACACAAGAGCTGGACCTGCACGAGGATCACTGTCAAGACAGTGACACTGTTGCTAGAAGCCTATTTGCTTCTGCCCACCACCACTACATAGCCAGATGTCAAGAACCTCTTTCATGATTCATCTTGCGAACGTTTGACACTAACCGCTGTCCATCTACTCCTTCCTAGGTGACCCGAGCCCTCGTCTGCCCCGAAGACGCAGGGCATGGGACGACAGCGCATCCTGTGCTTCCATCAATGAAGAGCTGTTAGGAAGCACAGGGTGCTGCATTTCAGTGGAGAGCCTTCCATATGGCACCATCAATGCAGACAAGAACATCATCGTCGTTGAAGCCCTCGTTCATCCCATCCCTCCGGAAGCTGCTGACCTGAGCCTGCCAGACACCACAGGCACCAGCGTGGATTGGGACCCAGTGCAGGGGTCCCAGGACAGCCCAGCCCAAGCACAGCCCGAGTGCCCCGACAGCAGCACCACCATGCAGGCTCAGGTCAGCAACACCGAGGAGAAGCCGAGCCTCTTGGAGGGGGACGTAGAATCAGACCGCCAGTCCCAGCCTCCAAGCAACAGCACGAGCTGTGAGCCGCTCTCATGATGATAAGGGAGGATGAATCCCACCTTTCCTTCAGACCTCACACCCCCTCCTTTCTCCGATTGAATAAAGGCCCGCTCGTGCTCAATCAACGCCTTGACTGCATTCCGAGTCTTCATTCGCAGAGACTGGGATGAGTGCAAGAAACAGCAAGGCAGCTCAGCTTGCACCGCTCTGGCTGTGGGGTGCGTGCAGGGACACTGTAACCATACAGGGAAAGGCTTCCACTGCTTCCTAAAGCTGTAGTCCAGCCCTGCTACTGCTCTGTGGCACAAAGCCCTGAGGGGTGTTACTTATTGTTAGCCCAAGGGAAGTCAGCTTCATGCACTGCGTTTTGTTGTTGCCAGGTGAGAGGGGGATGCACCTTGGTGAGGAGATGAGCAGTGCTGGATCTGCCTCTAAGAAGATGTCCTAAGGAGGATGTGAACACTGCTGGCACTTCCTCATTGCACGTGCTTGGAGGATCTTCAGTTCATGCACATTTCAGGATGTCTGTCAACAGCTACGAGGAAATTCTCAAGTCCTGGGAATTGCATTGAACAGTTGGAACGGGTAAGTGTCATCTTTGTACAGAAACAGCACGCCTAACAGTCTGTCTCACCACTCCAGAGTTAATCTGAGAATAGATTGACAGCTCTTGTCAGTTCTCTGAGTCAGGTTTCATTTGTATAAACTTGAACTTTTGAAACCAGTTGGAAATTGATGGTGCCGATGACCTCTTCCTCTAATTAAAGCATTACACACAGTGTATGCTAGGTGCTCTGCTTTACCTGTAGTGTTACATTAGAGAAGAATTCACCCTCAACTTTAAGCATCTGTATTTTGAACTGTGGGTGGTTTTGCAAAGGTAAAACTCAGGCGGCATCTTCTTACTGGTGAAAGAGCTGCAATAAAAGACATGGACAAAGTTACTTTAGGGGTAAGCCAAAATGCATTTCAATATGATCGTATCTTCTGTTGGAGTTGCGGAGTTCTCAAGAACACGGGGGCAGGGAGATGGTACATAGGAATGCAGCCTACTGGTCCCATTGCCTTTTGGAAGAGGCTGTAGAACTGGAAAGAGCTGAACAGAGCACCACAAACCTTGTTCCTCGTTGTTCAGAGGGCAATATTCTCTGGCTGTAAAGTGGAGGAAGTTCAACATCATGACAGCAACTTTCACAAAATGCCAATGAAAATGCTGAATGTTTTTCTGTTCAGTTTTCACAGATCTGCGTTCCAGAATTTCTATGGAGTGATGTCAGTCTTTGCTGAGTTGATGTTGAATTGTGCACTGTGCCATGTGTGCTTTTTATGTTCCACAGCAGTCAGATGTGGTACCTGGTATGGCACAGTAGTTAGCGATTCCATAGCTTGCTTTCATGGTCTCTTAAGGACGACTTGCCTCATGCTAAAACAGAAACTGATGCCACGAAGAACTGAAGTCATCCACATGTTTGCCCACTGTATCATGTAAGAGAGACACCAAAGAAATATTTATAGCCTTAGAGGTAAGAAATAGTTTCTGCCACACTTCGGTTTACTGTTTTGATCTTTAGCAGTAGACAATAATATAAAAATAAAGCTGAGATGATTCTGACAGATCTCAGTGGAGACCGGGTTCAAGATTCACTGGTTTGAAAATTAAGTAGGAAATGTGACATGTTCTCTCTTTGTAGAAGCCATTAATCAGCACTCACGGTAAGAGAACTGGTTTTAATTCCTAACCTGTTTCAGTGTTTTGAAGTAGCATCTGCGAGGTCTGTGGGACACCAGAGCCCCCGAATGTTGTCACCTTCTGAGTGATCTGTGCCACCCACAGCACGAATGCAATGCTTCAGTGACACAGTTTGAGGCCAGGGTCAGATTTCTTAGCTGGTGTGGTCTGCCACAGTGACGAGCCAGGGCGTAACTGGAGCACTTGTGCATACTGCTCTGATTGAGCACGGGGAATGGGAGAGAGTCCTGTCGGTGCTGCTCCGTGCTTTCTGTGCTGCCGTTGTTACTGATCTTTCTCTGATACTTTCTACATGCATTTTCAGATCACCTTATCTTACAGGGCAGCTCTCTGATTCCACTGTTTCTAAGGACCGCCTTTCGGAAGAGGAAGCTCGAGTCTGTTTTCGACAGGTTGTTTCAGCAATTGCTTCTGTTCGCAGTCAGGGTTATGCCCACAGAGACCTCAAACCAGTAAGCCTGAACTGTAGTCAGTCTTTCATAAATAACCATTAACGTGTTTTTATGTTTCTGCCGGGGGAGAGAGAAAGTTACCCTGCTGTTGTGGTTTAACCAGGCAGGTGGCTCAGCATCACACAGTCCTCCACTCCATTCCAGTGGACTGCAGGAGAGAACTGAAGGGGGGAAAAGTAACACAAAGTGAGATGGAATTATTTACTGAGATAGAGAACAGGGAAATAGTTATGATGAATGCAAAAGCAATTGCTCGCCACCTACCAATCCGTGTCCAGTTAGCCTCCTGGTAGTGGAAGAGATTCACATGAAGTTCTACCCCCTTCAAAACTCTTTCCACAAGCTGTCGTATGGTATGGAACATCCCTTTGGCCGGTTTCAGTCAGCTGTCCTAATTCTGTTCCTTCTCACTTCCTTGGGCACTCAGCTGAGATTGACTTTGGCTCTGCACAACGCTGCCTGGCAGCAACTTCAAGCATCACCGCGCTGTCTACATTGCTTTTCTAGAATGAAAGCATTCGTACTATCAGACACTGAAGAAAATTCAGTCCCAGCTGAAACTCAGACATCCTTCATCATCTTGTGCTTAGAATTCTTTCACTGCAGGAAACGTTAGATACTTATTGCTATTTGGTACTACGTTCTGGAGCTGAGCTGGATTTTGTATCTTCCTCTGGAAGAGGAGTACAACATTATGCTCCTTATGGGACACAGATCTGATATGAGTGTTGGTTTCCCATTTTTGTTACGCTCTTTGCTGCAGTTTGTATCTAGAGAACAGCCCTTGTGGTGTCAGTCTGTTGTGTAAACTGCTCTAGTTTCGTGCCTCAAGGAAGAGTGATCCTTTAAACAAATGGTGGCCATACAGAGGGTGTGGGGTGAGATGCATTCCTCTGGCCCCATCCAGTGGATTTTCTGTCACTGAAGACTTGAAGCACAGGTTAGGTACTGGAAGGCTTGAATCTTTCCTCACAAGTAGGTTAGAGCTTTGCATTTTTTAAGCTGCCGGTATCTCTCAGTAAAGCAAATCATTACAGCACGAGCATTTTCCTAGGCATCTTATGAAATCCCTCTATCTAAAGAACCTTTCCCCTCTGAAAAAGAAAGCACTGTCTATCCCTCTTAGAAGAAACTGGCTTCCAGCTGAGAGGCTGATGGATTTATAGGCTTGGACGGTAACTTGGTGTGGAGGGGACTTGTAGAGATCTGTGCCTGAACCTGCTGCTCTGGGAATCGTCAGACCAAGTTTCTCAAGAGCTTTTCCCACTCTCATCATCGCTTTCTCCCAGGGATGAGGCTGCATGTTCTCTCTGGGGAATACGTTCAGTGCTTGAAAAGCTTTTTCCTTCTATCTAGTCTGCTGTTCTGGTGTATGGCTGTTTCCTGTCACTATCCCATCGTGACCTGCTGGCCACAGCCTCAGTCAATCTTCATACGCGCCCCCTCTGCCCCCCGTAGGCATTGAGAAGCTGCCACGAGGTTCCTCTGAACAAACATCTTTCTCCCCAGCTTCTCTTCACTGAGTGGGAGCTTCAGCCCCCTGCACAGGCTGCAGGTCATCCACAGCATCTGTTTCAGGTTGTTATCCTTCCTGGCCAAAACTAGATACAGTGTTGTAGATGCGGTCCAATGAGTGTTGAAGCAGGAATGACTTGTCCTGGTCTGGTTGTGCTGCTTTTTAATGCAGCTGATGACACTGTTGTACTTCTTTTCTGTCAGAGCGCACTGCTGGCTTGCATTCAGCCTGTGCTCTATCACCACTTGTCCTCCTAGTCCCCAGGTCCTTTGCAACAGATACAAGCTGGTATTTCCCACCTGGGCTATTGGAAGATGGGTAGTTGCTAGCAGTCAGTGAAGATCTCTGAGACGGCGAGAGCGAGCGAGCTTTTAGTAGACTGGGAACCACTGTCCACGGCAAGAAATAACAGAAGAGAAAATGTCTTTCCTTGGGCACTTGGGTGAAAATCATTCCTGACTGCTTTCCCATCCACCGGGAAAATCTGCTGACTGATAATTAGGAGCTGATAGACTTTGGACTCTGTGCAAAGCCAAAGGGAAGAGCGTCTGTTAAATAAAACATAACGTGCCCCCAAGTAATGCATGTTTGACCGCCATATGCAACAGGGACTTGTCCAAGCAAACACCCTAAAATCAAGCTGTTTCTGTGGCTGGCATGTACTTGCATCTTGTTTGGAATGGCCTGAACTGTGTGAGAGTGGTTAACAGATTGCTCAGAAGCACAGTTAGATCATTTTCTCTACCTAGACTCCCTATTTTCCTTGTAGGTACATCACCTGTCTTATGCAAGGGTCTGTATTCGGAGTATGGGGTTGGTGTGCCTCAGGAACCTTCTAAGGAACTGTAGGTAGGCTGAGATTGTGGATAGAATAAAATGACTTTTGCAGGTGACATACGGATCCTATGATTGCATATGCTTGAACTGAATTGCTTCTTGATCTTCAATCTGATTTCCAGAAGCCTTTATTAACATGGAAATGGGTGCTGGTAAGAAAGAATGGGAAGGCTGCCTTACTGATTCAAAGAGAATTACGTACCCTCAAATAATTTTTCCTGGCCAAAGTTGGAGCCTCCCACAGGTAATCAAGGCCAACAGGCTGTTGTTGCACAACCAACAGGCACGATCCAGATGATCAGCTGAGGAAAATAATGCAACATGCCAAGGGCACTGGATAAGTGAGCAGCTTGAGATCTGCACATTTACGTGATACTCGCAGTCTTAGACAATACTTGCTTAGTGAGGTCACACTGAATGAAAGCAAAATGTAAGATGAATGAAAATATACACAGGAGAAGAAGCCTCTGATGCTTCTGAAGTGTTATTCCCCGAAGACGTCAACTCTGTTAAAGCCAATGTTTCTCTCCATTCTTTGTGTTATTCCAGGGAGGCCTTGATTACCGCCTGAGCACATGCTGTGGAAGCCCGGCTTCTTCAGCACCAGAGCTAATCCAGGGCAAAGTGGATACTGGCTCAGAGGTATGTAGACCGGTGTTTGTTTTACCCTCTTTCCCTCCCCTCTGCACGGAGCATTTAAACGCAGTGGAGCTCAGGTAGGCTCTCTTGGTTTCCCTTCTGAATTCTGCTAGGCTGCATTGCTTGGTAGCTCTCAGAAGCTGTCAGTGGCCGCAGACTAGGAAAGTGCAATTGGTCTCAGTTCACACAGCTGGCTGGTTTGTCTCTGGCTGATCCTGAACTGTCTCAAGCGACTGCTTTGGGGCTCTACAAAACAGCAGCTTCAGAGATTTGCACTGTGAGGCGTGTGAACCTTGTTGTGCCTATACATCAGTAGAACAGCAGCAGAGCCTTACAGGTGACTGTGCTGACGGCTCTCGTAGCCAGTAACACACAACTGTGCTAAATCCCTTGTGATGGCTTTGATTTCATTTTTGCCAGTGAAATCCTGGTCAAAGGAACTGCAGCAGTGTGATGAGCTAAGATGAAGATACTGGTTTTAGTAGCGCTCTAAGTTGAGTGGAAGAGCAATTGAATGAGGGTTATGTGCTTTCTCTGGGACTGTAAGGTTTTTTTTGCTGAGGGAAAGAGCCAGCTTTTCATGGGCCATGTGTGGGCTTTGGCAAGGACAGACAATGCAGTCTGTCAGTAAGCCATTTTGGGTGCTTCAGGTTTGTAAGCTTGTCTTTTTGTTTTTCAGGCGGATATTTGGAGCATGGGTGTCCTGCTGTATGCTCTGCTGTGGGGGTTTTTCCTTTGGATGATGACAATACGATGGCACTCTACAGGAGGATAACATTGGGTATCAGTGGTGCTAGAATACACTGAGAAGGGAAATAGCTGAGCTTGACAAGAGGCCTTGCTGTTCGGATGGCAGAACATGCTGAGCTGTGGGTAGAAAGGCCTGTCTGTGCACTGAAACTTGGTCCATTTGTGAGCAGGACTTTGCCCATCTCTGCAGGGCAGCATAAAACTCTTTGTGTTCATCCTTATGCCAAGAAGCAGAATGCGGCACATGGCAGATGATCCAACTGCTTCAGGTGTTCGTTTCCTTAGAGTTGTGAATAGTTTTGGACTGAGAGTTTGCAAGCAGAATGGAGCTCTTAGAGCTGTCAGAGATCATTTCTGCACTGTTCAGCTCTACCTGCCTAACATACACAGGATCTCAGAGCTGCATTGCTTGAATTGGTGGAACTTGTGTAAGTGAACGGGGATGAGCAAGTTTTAGAACTTAGTCAGACTGCAGTAAAAATGTGGATAATCTCACGGGTATTAAGATACAGGCTTGCTATTTCTGCACCGAATTTGCTTTTATTTTACGTGGCTGTGATCTGAAGGTTGCTTGAAACGCAGGCACCTGGGCACTGTTGTGTCACTGAATTTCACACATTATAGACCCTGAAATGTCCTGGAATCTAAAACTCTGACTTGTTTTAAGCCTGCTGCTTGAATCTAATCAGGGTCATCGTGTCTGTGTGCAGTGTTTCTTTCCCTGTGATGCTCCACATCATTTCATTTTGGGAATACTGAAGGAAATCGACTATGTGCCATAACTGTGGTCAGAACAAAGTATGTCTGGTGTGATCTCATGCATTTTGTAGCTCTTGTGAGCAGTTTGCCTTCCAGCATTGCCCTCAGCCAAGCACATCTTCATTTCACCATTGTATTTATTCAAGTGATTCTTAAGGCTGATTTCTCATGTCTCTGTTCCTACGTTTGGAAAGTAAAGAGACGTCAGTATCACCCAAATAGTTGTTCAAGGTTCATTCTAAATCCTCTTTTATTTTAGTTGTTTTATTTTCATTAAACTGTTTTATTGCAGAGAGGAAGATACGCTGTTCCCAAATGGCTTTCACCTCGCAGTACCCTGCTAGTTCACCAGCTGCTACAGGAAAAAGAGCCGCTTCTATTCAGATGGATCTACAAGATGCTGTTGCAGGAGCTCAAAACACTGGTGGAGTACCTGGAAATTATTCAGTGTTTAAACAAGTTAAATTGTTCCATGCCATGAAGAAAAGGTGAGCGTTGCCTTGTGCTGAAAATTCTCAAATAAAAACATGGTACCAGTTACAGGTAATAGAAATAATGACTATTTTAGTAATTAAACAGTCTTCAAGCAGCTTGCGCTTGGATGTTCTTAATTGTGCTGTAGAACTAAAACCGATCTGTAAACCAAAGATGTCTCATAAAGAAAGCTGAACATACTCAGTATGCATTTGAGCTATATCTAGGCAGTCTCATAAACACAAAATGCTCGTGGAACGTTTGCTGTAACCACAGGTTCTGTAACTGCTCTTCCCAGCTCAGGTGTTTGACCTTCCTTTTGGTGATGAAATACTGCTGGTCTCTATTTGTGCTTCTAGGCACCTCGAAGCTCTTAGGAATAGAAGAATTGTCTCCGGTTCTTTTCAATGCTGTAAGTAACAGCTCGAGTGTTTCTGCCCACTAGGTGGACCCAAAGAAGCGGACTGCAGTTAAACAACTGTTAAGTCACCCTTGTCTCGTGCAAGGTCCTTCTGATGCTGTTCACTGGTTCAGTAAGTGCACGCGTGGGGAGATTGTTGCTGCAGATACTGGGAAGTTGTCGTGTATTTGCAGGCAATGGCTGCCGTTGGTCACTGGGTGGCGCTGTGTCTCTGCAGAACTTCTGCTCTAGTAAAACGTCTCATCTGCTGACAGGTTTTGTACTTGAATTCAGAGCTCAGAACCTGTTGCCACAGAGGGACTAGTTGCTGAAGTTGGATGGCTCTTTCTGTTTGCTCCTTGTAATAGGTAGCCATAACACTAACTGTTTAAAAAAGCATCTGAAATCATGGCTAATTACTGACTGCTGCATAGCAGAACACTATCACGGTGAGATTGGGCTGTGAGATGACTTGAAAGCTGCTTCCTCAGTATAGGTCTTCTTCTTGCAGCTGGGACGCCTCCATGAAGACTGTGCAACAGAGCTTTCTGTGCTTCACAACAGGAGAAGAGAGAGTCTATCAGCATTAACATACATCAGAGGTAATAAACGTTCACAGTTATTCTTTTTTTCTCCTTTCATTGTGTTTTCTCAGCCATTCTATGTTATTTATATGGTCTGTTCTACCATGCTAAAATCCTTATGGATCTCTGGAAGTCCAGGCAGACTCAAAACAGAAACTTATGGAGAAACAACAGATGTCACATGCTGGCTTAACTCACATTAGTGAAATGTTTCGCGAAGAGGTGGAAAATATCAACACGTGGCTCAGACAGCCAAGCAAGTTCGGGGAATTACAGTTCACAAATGCTTAAAGAAATAAATTCATTCCTGTAACTTTTGGTAATAAATGAGGAAAGCTGAACTGAGTGCTTCCGGAGATGCTGTACAAGTGTTAACAATGGCATTCCAAGCTGTAGAAGAGATTTAAAACATGATGGGTACTCTGGCTTTACCCTGAATCTGAAAATTGTCTCTTGGAACTGTCTTTCTATTAAAGAGAAAGTGGTAGAATTTGAAGGATTGCTAAGATTTCCGTATAACTTTAGTAAGAATAGACATAAAATATAATAATAATAATATAATATAATATAATAATAATATAATATAATATAAAAATGTAAGTTTTATCTAGGAGAGATCATTTGTGGAGTCACTGTTACTTCTTTTTAGGTACAGGGAATAAAGAGAACAATCTACCTACAAGGGGAAAAAGTGCTTCTGTTCAAGTCTGTGATATTTTCACAGTCTTAATTCAGAGGACTTCTCATGCCTTGTAAGTAATTCAAGCCTATTATACTACACTGAGTCTGTCAAGCATTGTACCCACGGTTCTCATAGTAGTCAAAATATCCAATCCAAATCCACCTTCTTCCGGTTTAAAGCCATTTCCCCTCATTCTGTTGCTACCTGCCCCATCCCTCTCAGCCTGTCCACATAGTAGAGGTGCTTTCAGCCCTCTCTGATCACCTTCATGGCCCTCCTCTAGACCTGCTTGAGCAACTCCAAGTCCTCCTTGTGTTGAGGGCTCCAGAACTGCATGCAGTACTCCAGATGGGGTTTCAATGAGTGTGGAGGGGCAGCACCACCTCCCTCGACCTGCTGGTCATGCTTCTACGCTTTAAGGCTTATGCTGTAAGGTCCTATATGCTTTAAGGTTTAGATTAGCTCTAAATGTTTGGGTACCTTACTTGTTCTGTTTGGCTTAGCAAGGAAGGTCTTCTTCTGAAGCATCCTCAGTCTTCGTCTGGGCAGCATCCTTAGAAATTACATGGACGTTACGTGAGTGGGTGCTCCAAGGGGGGAAGAACTCACCTTTCTGATCTGTTTCCTTTTAGGACGCAGTCCTGGAGAGGATTTGCTTTACTTGTTTCCTGGAGACCTGGATTCTCAGATGGCTTTGACTGCAGCAATTTCTGATGTTCAAACTCTATTTTTCAGGTTTTGTTAACTTACTGCTATGCATTTTGTTTGCCTTTCACAAATGGAACTTTGCAAAATAAAGCACGGGTACTCAAATGAAGTGCTGCTGCGCCTCCTGTGCTGGAAGACTAATGACCTATGTAACTTCTTTGCAAAGTATAAGTGCAGCGTGCATTGCAATATGTATTAACTGCAGCGTGAGAAAAATCAGTCCTGTCTAATTCTCATTTAGGAGATAGGAAAGCCTAATCCAAAAGACAAACAAACCCCAGAACCCGGAGACTTAATATCCAAAAGGTGAACAGGTAGGATTAGGGTCACCCTAGGAAGTAGCAAGTGCTGCAGGTTGGTTTGCTTAGCTCTGAACCACAGAGAGGCACCACAATGTGAAGGGCAAACGGCATGAAAACACATGCACAGGCGCTCCGCATTCAAAGCGTTTTGGTTGCCCAGGACTTTGTCAAGGAAGCCCTTCTTGCCCCTTAGCCCCAGGAGTCTGACTGCATCACCCCTGTGATGGACTGAACAGCGACTGCAGTCACACACCTGAGAAAAACCCTGATCTCAGTCCCTCACAAGAGCACTTAGAGCTGCTGTCCTGTGAAAGTCCATCCCTGTCCAACTCTGTCACAGCACTCTGTGTTACTGTGTGTCTGAGCGTCAGCTGGCCCACCTTCCAGCACTGCACAAGATGTCACTGTCCCCCCTTATTCAGTCAGCCTGTTTCCTCTAAGCACACTTGGCTTCTTCTCACACTACTGGCAGTAAATATTCACCTCAAAATAGGACAAAATAGGTTTTGAACACAGGCAGAAATGGCTCCACGCAGGATTGAACCTGTCAGTTGCGCTGTATCTTTGTGGCCCCTTCATTAATTAATGCCCAGAACGCAAGCGAATGGACACACTTTCCTCCTGTAAACCTGCCTCTGCACCAGTCGGGTCTATAAAAGTCTGCTCTTAGTGCAAGGGCTCCTAGGAACTCAAAGCAGGACCAAGAAGTGGAAGTTACAGACTGATGCTGAGATCCTAATGAGCGCAGTGAATTATTGCTGCCCAACCAAAGCAGCCCTAAGAGCCAATCCTTAGAGTACCGTGCACATGATGAAGGACAACCTGTCTGGCTGTCCTGACGTCCAGAAGGGCCAACAGCAAACAGACGGCCAGACCTTCATCACACACTGCCACGCACTCTCGTGTTTGCACTGTTACTCCCTGCACGTGATTCTTGTCTCCGACTGCTGAACACCTCACAGCCCTTCGTGCCTGTAAATGCGCTCCCACCGCACACAGGTGGGCTCGTGGAACAGAGCCACCTTCCCTGTCGAATCTCATTGCAAACTGCTGCCCAAATACACGGCAGCTAAAAATGGAAGTGAAAATAAAGTGTTCTACAGAGAGTTATTTGGATTTTGAGATTTAAAGGTGCTCACACCAACGCAAATTCACCGACAGCTTAGCAGAGTAAATGCATTTATTCAGCTGCTGCTTTTGTGCTTGTTTGTTTGCAGATGCAAACACATGCGCACGAGTGACATGTTATTCCACATGTTTACATACGTGTACCTAAACACACCCATATAATCAACCGTGGCACGTATATATATGCATACAGGAGTCCCAGAGCAGTTTCTGTAACCCGAAGTTTATATTTAAATGAAATATCCACAAGAGATACACCGATCTGAATGGATACACTCGTCTGTTTCCTAATGCTTACAGTAAGACAGCACGCACACACTTCAAGTTACATGTGTCGGGCAGAACAAAAGCTCCCAGATTTCCCAACAGGAGCTGGTGGTGGTGGATTACCCCCCACAGCCCCTAAATGCAGGCAGGGCCACCAACCTCCACTTTAATACCAGCCCAGGCTGCCCAGGGCCCCATCCAACCTGGCCTTGAACTCCTCCAGGGATGGACGGGGCATCCACTGCATCTCTGGGCAGCGTGGTTGACAGAGGTCTCCTAATACAACAACCTGCAATAGCAGTAGTTTTTCCTGCGTACTTTTCCTTATTGACAAAGTTTTCAATGTCCATTCATAAGCACTGCTCAACATTCTCAAAGTCCACGAAGTGTTTCAAAATTCGGTACGTAACTCCATGAGAACATTTGCAAATAAATTATTACCCAGCCCCAAGGTGAAGACGGGTTTCTGCAGAGCATCATACAATCTCAAATTCCTCTTTCTTAACAAGTTCTTTCGCAAAATTAATTGCTGTTATTAATTACCAGGAGAAGTAGTTGGATTACTTACATCTACCTGCTCATTTTTGTGCAGTAACATTACTTGACTTCTCAGTGGCCACCTATAAGAACTCAAAAGAACTTTCCTATTTCAACAAGACAATTCTCCTACAAGGAAACAAACTAAAATGTAAAGCTGCACCAAAATTTTACGGTGAGTTTCAGCACAAGCAGACCTGAAACACGAGGAAAATGGTTCAAATACAACTGCCTCCAAGTAGCAAATCCTTCAAGCAAGCTCACTTTGGTTAGATTCAGTTGTTTGCGCTGCTCTGAATAAGTGCAACAAAGGACATCCCTGCAGACACGCACACCTACGTGCAGAAAGAAGCAGCAGCAGCATCTGACCCCTTTGTTTTCAATGCAGAATTTGTCCTGGTTCCAGCTGAGACAACGTTGACAGCACAAACGTGGTTCTTGCTGAGAGATGTTTGCAGTCCCAGGGCTCAGTCGGGAAGCGCCACCACACGGGATGGAGCCGGGACAGCTGGTCTGGACGAAGCAAGGGCTTTATTCCACACCACACGACATGATGCAGAAGGCTGTAAAGATGTGGGCAGGGGCTGCTGCTTGCAGTTGGCAGGGCATCAGTTGGCACGCAGTGAAACCTTGAGTTGCTAGCAGGGCATCAGTCAGCAGGCAGCTGTATTGTTAGCTGGGTGTTGAGCGATAAGTAGTTGCGCTGTAGAGATGTTGATGTTATCGCATGTTTGTCTTCGTTCTTCTTTTCTGTCTTAGAAAACAGTTTTTATCTCAACCCACAACTTCTGTTCTCCTTCATCCCACTTTGTGTGGTGCTGAGCTTCCTGCTGGGTTGAATCGCAACAGAAGGAAACTGGCATTTATACTGAGAAATGTCAACCTCTTCCTCTCACTCCAATGGGACGGTTCCAAAGATTATCGTTGTATAAATGAAATGTTATCCAGGCTTTTCCTCTATACATTTTAAAGGAGCTAAAGTCATTGGGATTTTCAGGCTTTTTATTTAGTTGCACTAAGATCCCACCATCTTTGTAAAGCCAATTCTCTGTTCTGGGTCATCTACTTCCATGAAGATGTCACTGAAAAAACACTCTGAGCTTTTGGTTGGCTCCTCTTCCTTCTCCTTCTCCTTCTCCTTCTCCTTTCCTCTTCTTCTTAAACATTTGTTAGTACTGAGGTCTTAGATGGATGCTCCAAACCAGAAGTGGATGCTCAGTGAATATGATCAGCACGTTCCTTCACTGAATTACTCACCTCTCTCTTTACATGCCTCTCTGAGGATGGCATAGCAGCAGGCTAGGAAATATCCAAATGTTATTTACAGAACCCATGAAACAGTGGTGATTGCAGTGTGTCCAGCAAGTGTTAAAATACTCCATCAATGCAGCCTTCCAGAGGGTTTATTACAGCCTTCCTAATGGTGTGAGCTGAGCACACTGCTGCTTTATGCTGTAGTCATAAATAAAAATAAAGCACACCTGCCTTTTGCTGTAGTCCTGAGATATTTCTCTGCTTGCCTTTCACTCCAGGAATTTTAACAAGTCATTTAACTATGCTCTTTTTTACAACTCCTCTTCTCTTAGTCCCATGTTCTGTGGATTCTGATAGACCCAAGTGCTGCAAATCAGCTTCATGCTGATATAAGCCTGACATGCCCAACTCACAGAAAGCCAGAGACTTATACAGTAAACTGTTTACACAAAGACAAGTCACCTTTTGTGTATGATATTTCTGTTTACCCTCTGTATATCCATCTAAACGCTCTACGATTTCTTTCAAGAACTTCTTACCATTCATTGTAATATCATTTCTGCCACCAACCTTTGGTCAGTTTCTCTCATGTGCTATTTGATACTCTAGGCTAACGTTGGATAGGTTTTGGCAACTGATTCAAAAGATGATCAGAATCAATTTAACCCTGCTGATAGTTGTACAGAGATGGCTTGTGCACAGCTGATTTAATTTTTTGTTGAAGCCAACACAAAATCTGCATCTTTTAGGATGTGTTCTTCTTATCCTATAGAGTGTGATTCTAGTTACCTAGTCACTACGTATCGATTACACGTTAATGTAATGATGGTGCATCTTGCCGTGTGCTGATGAGCTGATGGACGCTATCGAGGCTACGGACAGAAGACTTTGACTATTGTTCACCATACAGAGAAGATGCATCATGCCTAAGAAGAATGAAGAGGGATGGAAAACATCACGGACAAGAACTGCTTCTCGAATGGTTCCTGACAGCAAGAGGACTATCTAATCACTTGCTCCATCCAGTTGTGGTGCTGCTTTTCTTAATACGGTTGTGCCTTATGCTACTGACTATATTATATAGAGTTTGTTAAGGTTTATATAGAGTAACATATAATATTAGTTATGTTTAGAGTATATTTTAAGGTTATACATAATATATTAAGGTTTAGCAAATAAGACGGATAATTCAAATGGGCTTCTTTAAGTATTTCTATTAGTGTATAGAATACTGTAGACTTTGCAAAAGACTATATTTGGGATTTTAGTGGTTACACCGTAAGGGGGCAGATTGTTGTATTTGGGGAGGGGGAGATGTTGTAGATGCTAACGAGGCTGAACCTTGTAGTATTTGGAGGAGGGAAGATGTTGTAGGCATGTAGGCAGTAGCGGCGCTTTTCGGGATGTGTCGCGGTAGTAGCCCCTCCTCTTCCGTCCCCTACCTTGTGATGTACCTTGGGCGCGCATTTCAAACGTGCACCCTAGGGGGTGTAGACGAAGTAATTAAGGTATATAAGGTGTTGATTACTCCTAATAAACGCCACTTTTGCCACCTTCCTTGATGAGTCACGGTGGTCTTCTTGGCCCTAGAGGAGGTTTTGCTAGAACCTGGGCAAGGGGGGTTCTGAACTATGATTGCACACGGCAACATTTTGGTTCCTTCTGGGAAAAGACGCGGTTCATCTAATTTACTGTACTGCGCTGTTGGCTGCTGTGAGCACCATTTTAAATCAGTTTGTTAAGGAGAGCTCATCTTGCTCCATTTTCCTGCCATGAATTGAAGGAGCTCACTTACTTACGTAATTTTGTATGCAGAACTGAGAGAGAGACATCAAAGCCGTTAAAATAACATACCCTGAAATTACTACCGATGATGCTATGGAAAAAGAAACTGCACAACTCATCCTAATAGAGAGGACTTCTCATTTGTTTTCTTCTTTAAGGTGCGGAACGTGTCATTACGCTGAAAATGGATATTCCTGGACCCATGCCACCTCTTATTCAGGAAGTGTTGGAGAACTCTGAAGGACACGAACCACTGACACCAACCTCCAATGGAAACACTGCAGAACACAGCCCGAGTATCTCACCTAGCTCGGTGGATAACAGCAGTGTCAGTCAATCCCCTATGGTGCAATAAGACATTTTCCAGCTACTTCAGACATTCCTAACACCTTATGTACAGGGATGAAAAGCAAGAAAAAACATTTTTACTGCTGCTTACTTTCTGGACTTAATATATATTTATATATGTATATATATCTACATACATATCTATATATGTATATATATAGATAGATAAAAACTCAACAAGGACCAAGACATTTTCATATGTATCGATATATACTCCTTGCTGTTTAAACTCTTTAAAATAGAAAATGCAAACTTTTGAAACTCTAAATCAGCCATTTCATGCAAAAAAAGAAAAAAAAAGAAAAAAGAAAAAAAAAGAAAAGAGAAAATAAAACTAGCTAAGCTTCTGTTTTCTGAACATTCAAGACTGCATGGTGACAAGACAGATCTCAGACTTTCAATTCTGGTTGCATTTCTGATGACTTTGTACATACAGATGTATGGC
This sequence comes from Excalfactoria chinensis, assembly GCF_039878825.1. Lineage (NCBI taxonomy): Eukaryota > Metazoa > Chordata > Aves > Galliformes > Phasianidae > Excalfactoria > Excalfactoria chinensis. The sequence goes on along the minus strand of NC_092857.1, from coordinate 69,294,339 downwards.
TGCACTTTCTGTACTGGATGTTTGGTGCTTTCCTTTTGTCTCTCATACCTAAAACAATCAAGACACCAACCAGATGAAACGGACCTACTGCACACATCCATAAAAGCAAATTCCAAGGACCGTCTGATTAGTTAATATGAAAACTACT